>NC_052484.1:17981518-18130897 GCF_009730915.1 Dioscorea cayenensis subsp. rotundata
AAAAAAATTTATAAGAACTTAAACATAATATTATATAAAAAAACCTATTATAAAATTAAATGAAAAGTACCAATAGCATGGTAAATAAATATTTATAAAAATATAATATTTAAAAAAAAAGCTTTTTTTTTTACTGTAAACTTCTTAAAAGATAAGCATTTAAAGGGTATTTGTTAAAATAGAAATTGCCATGATAATAAAATAATTAACAATGATCAGAAAGTGTCAGTTAATACAATTGCTCCTATTAATACACAAGTTGTTTCTATTTTTTAAATTTTTAATTTGCATATATGTTTATTATGATTCCAAATTTACTGTGATTAATTATATTATTTACTTTTACAAATAACCTCTATAATTCTCCAACCAGAAAAAATATTCTCTCGGCATATTATTCATTTAATATTACTTAATAAATTATAATTATCCTAAACATCAAAGCTTCAATGCAACTCTTCTATAATTTTTATAAGGACATGAAAGCCAACAATTCATATAATTCATAAAAAAAATTTATAATTTTCTTTCATCATAAAAGTACATTCGATACTTGTAAGTCGTTTTTTTTTCCTCATTTTTATGGTTAATAACTACAAAATTAGATCAAAACTTAGTTAAAAATTACAAGTTCTTTCTATATTGAAAATTCTAATTTAAAAAAAAAACATATATAATCACTGTTTTTCCACACCATTTTTTTTTTTTTCCACACCATATTCATCAACACGGTCACTAGAAATTTCTTATTTAAATACTTGATTAAAAAGTTAAAAACACTCAAAAACCTCTTCTCTTCCCAGGATTCAAAGCAGCATAAGCAAAATCAGATCACAAAACACACCACATCTTCCAAGATTTCTCAATAAACATGGGAAAACAAAAAAGAACATACTTGATAATGAGGAGACGAAGGAAAAGAGATGATCAACCGGTGTAGATGTGGACGCGGAGGGCGAGGATGAGAACGGAGAAGATCGCGAAGAAGATGAGGGTGTGGATGAAGACGGCCTTCCCGTTGGTCCGCATGCTCCCAAAGTCCACGCCACGACGGGTTCCGGGAAGCTCGAAGAGCAAGCCCGGCGATAGCAACACGAACAGCAACACGCCGATCACCACCGGCGCCCAATCCGCCATTGATTGAAAGAGATCGAGAGTGAGATTGAGAATGAGAGAGAAACGGAAAAAATGGAAAAAAGGGCGAAAAGTGAAGAGGGGAAAAGGACTAGTCGTTTTTAATGGCGCTTTGGAATTCGATGCCCGGAATTCAAAAGCGTTTGAAATTTTATTAATTAATCGTGGCGAGAGACAAAGGCGGTTCCTGAGGCCATTATTGGAAATTCGTGTAAATTATTTGTCTAAATTTTATTTAGTGCCTCAAAATATATGTTATTTTTAAAAAAATTTATTTTAAAATAGTTGTTATTCCACAATATTAAGATAATATTTGTTTTTTTTTTATTTTATCTATTTTTAATTTTTTTAATTTTATAAATAAAAAAATAATATTTATAATTAAAAAATTCATAGTTTTAAGAAAAAGATAATTTAGTAATTTAATTATTTTTTATGTTAAACTTAAAATAATTTAATAATATTTTTAATTCTTGTATAACATTTTTAAAGGACATACATTTAAAAATAAAAAGAGTAAAAAAATTGAAATTATTCAGCTGATTTGTCTAAATATGTGATTATTCGCTTTTTAAATTGTTTTGATTGAAAAACAAATATTATTATTTTACTTATTTTGTGTGGAATCGTTGTAATTAGTGTTTGTTTATAAATAAGTAATGTTTATTGAATTGGTATGGATTAAGAGTGGCTTTTTTTATGAAATTACTAGGACCTCACACTGTTGTGTACTATGTTGAGTTGAATAACTTATTATCTAATAAGATTAAATAATTTGTTAGTAATTAAATAATCATTGTGAATTATTGTAACTACAGTGCTTTTTCACTTTGCCTTTTCAAGCCGAACAATTATAGGAGCATCTATTTTCTAAACATTAAATCCAAAAATAATTTGATATTACTAATAAGAAATAACAAAAAAGGGCGACATTTTTTCCTTTTAAATTGAAAATATTTATTTTAAAAAATTAAAATAAATTTTGTACTATCGTTTTAGCTTAATAAATCTGTGATTTATCCACATTTAATTTTAAAAAAAAAAAAATTAAAATAAAAGGTGAAATTGTGTTAAAAAAACAAAAACAAAAACAATATATATATATATTTAAAATACTAAAAACAAAACCCATGTGAGAGTTATGTACATCAAGCATCTCTGCTGGTCCATCATCTCTAGTTTCCAAGAAACTAATTTATTACCAATATTAATAATATTATTATATACATATGCAAAATAATTAATAATAAATAAATAAACCTAATTTGCCCCCAGATTTGGAATTTCCCAATTTGCAATTTAAGAGGGAAAAGAAAAAAAAAAAGCATCTAATTAATCCCAAAGCAAAGGCGATGCCCAAATGCATAGTCAACAAACACAACAATCTCATAAAAAACTAATAAGATATTATAATCACAAGCCAAGTGTTTGAACAAATGCCTGAGAGAAAGACGAGATCGGAGAGGTCGATCAGGAGCCGATGTACATGTGGACGCGGACGGCGAGGAGGAAGATGGAGATAAGAGCGAAGTAGATGAGGGAGTGGACTAAGATGGAAGCGCCGCTGGTGTGAAGCGTGCCGAACTCCGCCATCCGGTTCTTACCCGGGATCTGGACGAGAAGTCCCGGCGAAAGCACCACGAAGAGCACCACCGCCACGAAGACTGGTCCCCAATCCGCCATCGATCTACCTCGATTGATCAATGGAATTGGGAATAGATGATGGATCTCTAAAAAGGAGAAGGATTTGAGTGGGGGCTTTTGGGGGAAAAAGAGAAGAGAATGAGTGGGAGATGAGGAGTGGAGATCCGAAACCCTGACCTCGCATCCACCTTAAATTTTTTTTTTTATATTATTTCCTTTTTTTTTTGTGGGTTTTTATATCTGAGTCCTTGGAATTCTTGATATTTGAATTAGTTTGCATGGATTTCACGTGTGTAGAGGTTGGCGGGTCTTTTTTTTATTTATGTTTGAGTACCCAACCTAGGGGGCGTTCATTTCACTGTAAGTGAGGGGAAGTCAGGAAGTGAGGAAAGTGTCATTTCCCTGAAGAGGGAAGAAGTGATATCACTTCCAGGACTTATGTGTTCATTTGTTAGAAAGTGAGAATAGAACCGAAGAATTTAAGTGTTGGATGAAGTTCTATAAGTTCAAGAAAGACTTTAGAAGTGAAAAATAAATTAGTTTTTTTATAGATTGATCCCACTTCCCACTTGCGTAAAGAAAAAAATACTAAAGTGAGCTTAGTTCAAAAATCCACTTTTGGTCGGGAGTGGGGAAGTCGCCACTTTTTCCCACTTCAACGACAAACGAGCCAAAAGTGGGGAAAATTTGACTCACTTTTCCCCGAAAATGAACGCCCCACAAGCCCTCCAAGCCCTTTTATTGGATGAGTGAATGGGCTTTGTAATCCAACTATGAATCTGATCCATTTAGGAGGTCCACTCCAACACATGTATCTGTGTTATAATAGACCTGACCAAATCCGGGTTACCCACACAAGCCCGAAGGTCCGTCCGAAAAATGAGAGGGTTTGGACAAATATATAAGGCCCGATGTCCAGCCTTGGATAAAAAAAAAACACATTTTAAAAATGGGCCGGGTTTGGTTTTCATTATTAATAGTCTGGTCCGGCCCGGTTCAAATTATAAAATATATTTATTAATTAGTTTTGTATATACTTATATATATAATGGTTTGAATTTCTATTGATTATTTATTAATTAGTTTTGTATATACTTATATGATATATATTTATTGTATATTGTCGTTGATTATAATAGTTTGAATTTTAGTTATTGTAATTGGATACATATTTACATTTGGTATTTTAATTTTTTAGTGTTTTATAGAATAATATTTGGTCATATTAACATATTAATATTATTGTTAAGTTTTTTTATAAGTTATATATTATTTGATAAAAAACCTACTTGGGCTGGCTTAAGCATGCCTTGGGTAGAGGTCATTAAATTTGGGTGGGTTCTGACAAGAATTAAGGCCCAGATTTTCTGGCTAGGTCGGGCTTAGACAAGTTTAAATTTTAGTAATTATAGATAAAGCCCGGCCCAGACAGGGCCATGGACAGGTCTAGTGTTATAGATTTTTACAAATTTGGATAAGACTTATTTTAAGAACAGGCAAAGGTAAAGAGCTAAGCTCTATAATACTTATATGAGTTGATATTCAAACCTACCTCCAAAATGAAAGAAATACCCTATATACAAGAGAATCGATGTTAATAAACTATACAGTTGTTGATTTTATAAAATTTTATTGCAAAATAAATTATTAATGATGATTATAATAGAACACTTGACATTTCATTAACTCCTCTATGCAAATAGCTGAAGTAAAAAAATTGAAATTTCAAATACATACCGTGGTTTACCAACATTTCTTAATAAATAAATTATTAAATTGAGCAAAACTACACCCGGTTTGCAATTTTAAGTAGCTTTAAAACAGTGTGATTACTAGAAATGACCTAAGAAGTTTTTTTTTTTTTTGAAGTAATAAGTAAGTCAATCCATTTATTTCATAATCCGTTTATAATAAACTCAAACTAAGCTAAAAAGAGTTGTGTCTGAACTATCTACTGTTTAGGTCATAGTTTGACCTTTTAGTACTGTAGTTTGATTTTTTTTTTTTTTACAAGGAAAAAATAATAATAACTTTTTTTAATAAGTTTTACTTTAAAAAAATAATAATAATAGTCAAAACATGGGTAAATATCTTGAGTGGGTACTATACTATAGTCAAATTTCACTTTGAGCATCAAACTTCAATTTGTATCATTTCGGTTATCCAACTTCAATTTGGTTTCACTGGACGATTACCAAGAGGTTTCTGGGAGGAATTTGATGATCTTGTTGCCAGAATTGCCTTGTCCATAGCAATTAACGATGTCATCTACTAATGTGTGTATGCCACATCATCAACAATGTCCATGTTACCACCTATTATGTACACGAGGACATCATTGAATTGCATAATAGGTGACTATATTGACATCGTTGATGATGGGATATGTAGCCACAATAGATAACCCCATGAATTGCTACTGACAATGCAATTCTCGTAGCATCATTATTAAATTCCTCTAAAAAGTCTCTTAGTACCCGCTCAGTGAAACCAAATTGAAGTTGGATAACTGAAATGATTCAAATTAAAATTTGATGTTTAAAGTGAAAATTGACCATAGTACAGTACCCACTCAAGATATATGCCCGTCAAAACATATTTAACAATCTTGTGAAATATGGTTGACAAAGGATAACAATTGTTTTATTGTAGTCGAGCCACCTCATCAGACATAAAATAAGGAAAGTGAAGGGATTGAGATTTTTTACCGTTCTCATTCTTCACAAGCTAATAGCACCATTAAAGAAAATTAACAAGTTTCTTATCTTTTTCAATAGAAATACAATAATATTTTTAGATTGATAAAATTGCTTAATTGTATCAACTTATATAATAAAATAATACTTAGAAATTAGGGGTGTGTCCAACAAAGTACTTGAACTGATTTTCAGAACCGGATCAAACATATTTTATTTTTTGGATAGGCAAAAGGTCGATAATCGGGTATCAATTTTTAAGTATCTGGTTTAAACTGAATTAAATATTAATTTTTTGGTTCCAAATTTAAGTTTTGCTTAATTTAAAATGAATTTTTTTATAAATTATTTCATATAAAATCAAATTTTGTTTTTAATTATTATTGTTTAAATAATCAATAAAACATGGAGTAGAATTTTTTTCCGGTTCATAATTAACTAGTTTGATGAATATAAATAAAAATAATTTTTTTAATAATATATAATTTAACACACTTAATATTATTCAAATTAACTAATGATAATGATGTAACTTAACTTTTTATATTTTTTTAGAAATCAAATAAATAAGTTACTGGATTACAAATGAAAGAATCTTTTAGGTCTAAACATTTTGAATATAATATTAAATTATCATATATATATATATATATAATGGATTTGTTATCTAGCTTTTTGTTCTCCTCGACCTTATATCGCTTCATCTCAAAAAAATCCTGCGATAAAAACTTTGATCATTGGATTGTGTTATTCACCCTTACTTAGAGTATATTCATTGTGGGCAAGTGGCGAAATAACAAGTTAAGGTGAAATTTCAATTTTATTTTATTTTATTTTATTTTATTTTGAGAAAGCGCAATGTCACGAACCCAGGGGACGAACACGTGGGGAGCGAAAGACTCACCACCGAACCGTGCCCTCACCTTGCCCGAGATGGGGATCGAACTCGAGAGCCACGCCGACACTCGAGCGAACACCCCTATGCAGTGAGACGCCGATCGATCAAATTTTATTTGTTTCTAAAGAAACATCTTTATTTTTTTCTAAAAAAACATCATATTTTTTTATATATATATATATATATATATATATATATATATATATATATATATATATATATTATATTCTAATTCAACAGAAGCTAGAAGAGATGATAAATATAGTGATAAGTGTCTTTGCAAAACGTGAAAAGGTATTTTTAATCTCTTGATTATAGATATAATTTAGAGACCTAAACTAAGAAATCATGCATAGTGGAACTATATGCCCAACATTTGGATAGATATCTGTTAGTTCCGTCTGTGTATTTTAGAACTAACTTGTAATCAAGACATTTATGCAGCGTGGTTCTTTATAATGAAGTTTTAATGTTTGATTATTTCTTTAGTAGAAAGTTACATTCTCATAAAACCATATTTTGCATAAAAGGATGAGGTTTGTTCATTGTTCAACACATTCCTTAGCAATCTAAACTCACTCCCACTAATAAACCATATATTGATATACATACATACATACATATATATATATATATATATATATATATATATATATATATAATTAACCTATTGAAATAAATGACAAATGATAACAAAAATAATCTGAATTATTATTATTTTTTTTTGATAAATATGGATAAACCACAGATTTATTAAAAAAAAGACAACAGTACAAGGAGAAACATAGTAACAAGGAAAGAGTCATCACTCACCAGAGATGATGAGGAACAAAGAAAGCGAAAACAGTAAAAAAAAAACAGACAGAGTAAGTGAGCTTAGGAGATGAAAGATGTCGTCTGACATCTCAGGCCTACTAAGACGAGCAACATGAGCATCTACTCCTAAGCAGTACCGATGTCTTGATCACCAGCAGAGGTGGATTCTCTAGCGCTGAGGAAGTTGAGTGCGCGCTTGATTTTTTGGGTTGCTTCATTGAGGGGTTGCTGGTGCCTATCAGCTGCTAGTACATTTTAATATCATATAATCATTTTGTTATTATTTTGAACTAAAATTTTCTCTGCCTTGGATGATCTGTGGATGCTCAGTGGGAATGGGCTTAAAGTTTTCAAATGGGATGTTTGACCTTCGGGAGCAATGCTGGTAATAAAAAGCAATCTTGGACGGGACATGCCTGCGGCCAAGGAGTTTACCATTTTAGTTTACCATTTTGCCCTTACTATTTGCCGTATTGGAGTAAGTTGGCCAAACGGTTAAAGTGATTTTACTATTATGCCCTTAATGTTGAGCAACATCAACAGTGTATTCTGTCGACCGAGAGGGTCTTTTCCATTTTGGTTCTACTTGCGCATTATAGTCTTCCACTTCAGGTTGTATGTTGTGAGCTCTTCTTTGTCATGTTAAAGTAGCTGATCGAACAAGTATACGTGATTAGTGTTGCAGAGTAGGGAAAAGAGATGGCCGGCTTCACCGAGGACAATCCTTGGGCATTCACCTGCGCTATCATAGGTACGCACATGTGTGTGTGTATATACATGTATGTATTTCTTTTTGTTATCAACTCCATCTTCCTAGATCTTCATACTATTTTTTTTTTCCCTTCCAACCATGATATATATATATTGATCTGTCTTGATTATACATACATATATATATATATAAGAGTGATCATGATTATAGAAAGATATATATATATATATATATATAATATAGAGAGAGAGAATGCTCCCATCTCCACCACCGAGATGTCGCCCGATAACTGGTCGTTACCGATCCCAAGGTGTCGGAGAGTAAAGCCTTGGATTTGAAAAAAACACCTCTCTCAAAAACTCCATTTGTGCCCATCCCCCAACCTTTTTTTGTTTTGTTTTTTTGTTTTTAATGTAATATCCTTGTTTTTATTCATCATCTTCAATTTCTTCTTTTTTTTTTTTCCTTTTCTCTCGTGTTACGAATATTTTTTTAAAAAAAATAAATAAGAGTTCTAAGATGCACTTGCTGCTTGTTTTCATGTTTTCATGGCTGTTTTTCTGTGAGTGTGTACACAACTTGGTTGTATATCATGGAGGTGCTTCTTCCATGGGAGGATATATGGTAGTGTTTTTCTGGTGTTGTAGATGTGTTTACGAGGTGTGATGGTGTTCATAGTGTTTTAGTCCTGATTTACAAGGCTCAGTGGGGTTTTTTTTTTTCCATTTAGTATTTTGTGTGAGTGTGTGATTTTTTGCTTGTTGAGATACCAATATCCATATCTTGCTTTTGGTCAGATGTGATGTACTCTCTTCAAATTTTGAATTTAATTAATTTTCTCTTATATTATGATCTATGGTTTATAAAAAAAGAAACAGTTTTATAATGAGAGGAAAGATGGACATGCATACATTCAAACTTTGCAAATTTTATTTAAATTTTTTAATGAAACTGATGATGAGTTTTTTTAACAGCTAATACATATTTCTCCTTTCTTCCTGTTTTTGTAGGCAGCGTCATGTCCGGCGTCCTGTATCTAACTCCACTGTAAGATTGATAAATACTTGCTGTATATAATATTATCATTCCCAACACATCAATATATTTGTTGATTTACAGGCGAACATTTTATGGAGTTTATAATCTTAAGGGAGGCATTGAAGAACTCACTCCAGTGCCTTACATCATATCATTGTTCAATTGTATGCTAAGGATTTATTATGCAAGCATCAACGGCAGTGGATACATTGTGTTTCTCATCATCAATATGTTTGGGTGTTTCTTCAATGCCATGTACATCATCGTATACCTTATTTACACTCCCAAGAAGGTTAAAGTATATGTTTTTTTCTTTCTTTCTCTTGTCGTTTTTTTTTCACATAAATATATAATGAAATAGATGAAGCTGTGGAGGATAAACATAACTGCATGTGTGAGAGTTGTATGTATATATATATATGCAGATGTACACTGGTATCTTGATCATCATCTTGGATGTGTGCTTGTTCTCTCTAATTGTTCTCTTAACTCTCTTGTTATGGAGAGGCGAAGAACGCATCCATGTTCTTGGTTGGATCTATCTCATCTGCCTCACCTTCAGCTCAGTTCTGTCTCCGTTAAACACCATTGTACGTGAGTCTCTGTATAAATGTTCGTTTTAATTAGTGATTCTCTTTTGTTACCTATATATATATATATATATAGCTAGCTAACTCAAGGACTTTGAATTATTGTTTGTGTTCAAATATACATAGTGGCAAGTGATTAAAACGAGGAGCATCAAATGCATGCCATTATATGATCCTTTACTCACAACAGTGGGAGCAACCTCGTGGTTGGCCTATGGCATACTCATGAAGAACGTAAACATTGCAGTAATGTCTCTTTTATCAGCTCTCCATCAAATCTTGTTTAAATTACCATCTCTGAAGAAGTGTTTAATATATCATCTATTAATCTTACTGTGATAATATAAATGCAGGTTCCAAATGCATTGTCTTTGATGTTTGGTGTGATTCAAATTGTGATATACATGATGTACAAACATGCTGCTACTGAAGAGGTGACTGATTCTCTTCAGCTGGCGGAGGGACATTCCGGAACTGGCAAGGGTGAGGTGATTGTTGAGATGTCGATTGTTGTCTAAATTATTTAAATATATATGTTGATATATATATATATATATATAGTGAAAACATCATCTAGCGACGTTCTCTAGATTTTTAAATCTCAGGATGTTTTTAAATCTAAGTTCACGGATCATCATCCAAATTCGATCGATTATATAAACACCGTACACATTTTTACCGTTCACGACATCGTGACAACAAACGTAGAACGCGGTTTCTACTCGTTCATAATGATAAGAGCTGGCTAAATTTTTCATCCGACTGGCTACTACTGACATCTCTCAGACTTTGAAAAATAAGTGACGCTCTAGATGATTTAGCTTCATCTATATATATATATATATATATATATATATATATATATGAGACCTGTTTCTAGAGGAAATATTATTTACTTGTATTAATATTGAACTTTGTGTTTGTATTAGAAACTTAAAAAGGTTGTGGTTGGCGTGAGAATTTTGGCTTGTTTGTGTGTGTGTGTGTGAACGTAAGTGTGAAAAAAGTCAATAATGGCTGTCGAAGGGAAAAATCCGAAATGGGTGTGTGTAAGTTTGATGATGGATAGAAGATTAGCTCTGTAAAAGAAGTTTAATTCCATTGTTTTGAATCATGATCCGTACCTAAATATTCTTATTCATTATGGAGGTCCTTTATGCAGGATTTCTCATTTGTAAGTGATTAAAAAAATATAAATTATAAGAACTTACAAGTTTTAAAGTCGATGTGATTAAAAAATTAATAAAAACTTGTAAGTTTTAAAGTTAATGGAGAGTTGTTCCGCTGCGATGCTAGAGAAGTAGACAAATAGCATAACCTCATAAAATTCGTGTGTTCCTTTTCTTTCTCTTTTCATTTTAGTATTTTAATATTTGTTATGTATTCATTCATAATATCGGTTAAATTATTAGTATTTAAAATATGATACTATTTGCATATATATTACTATTTATGATACTATTTATACATATGGTAGTATTTATTTTTACTCGGTTTTCCTAATAGTTGGGACCTCAATATTATTATACAAACATAATGGTAAAACATTTACTTCAAAAAAATTATATGTATATATATAATATGGGATTTTTTTATTTTTTATTTTTAAATTATTATGATGATAGTGGCTTCTTCGCTTCTTAATCCATTAAGTTATGAAAGAAATCAAGGGTGTGCACAAACTTTGATGAAGTAAGTTGGGTTGAGCCTGTGCGCATATGATTGCTATAACCATTCTCATATAACCACTTAATTACACTCTAAAAATTATGTTTTCACTTGTAAATCAAACTCTAACCATTTCTAAAAAATTCTTGCGGGGCTGGATATTAATAATTTTTTTTGTTGTCCCATATGATATTAATAAAAGGACCTATTTTCTTTCTATAGGTCCTTTGCTTAATTTTAATACTAGAAATACACATCTATGTTCTCTTGTTACCTATTATTGAAAACTACCCAGACCAGTAAATTATCTATAGATATTAGTAATTAGTTTAAATGAAACAGATATATGCACTATGAATAAATATAAATGATGACTAATTGATTTATTGTATGTGAGAATTAATATATGATTCAGAAAGAAATATAATATGAAAGTCAAGAGCTTATGTTGCTCCCACATGAATGGCTTTGATTTAAATTTATAGAAATATTTTACCCTGCTTGAGCCTTTCTACCAAACAACCCTAATTGAACAAGTATTAAACATTGACATTTTATTTATATTATTTTAATACATAAAAATAATCGTTAGCATGTTTGAAAAATAACGTACAAATTTATGTTAAAAAACAAACACTATATATAATGACATATTATTTTACAAGTCTCTGGATTTTAAGGGAAGTCCTTTTGATTTTTCGGCACTTTTACATGACAAAAAAAAAACTAAAGATTTGCATGCATGTGTACGTACGTTTGACTGTTTTTGAAAATCAAAAGTAAAATATTTTGATACAATGATCTTCCTTTATCTACATAATTAGTAGTTCATGATGTTATTTGGTAATTATATATCATGTTTACTGATAGTATCTATCTCATCAATTAATTGCACTCCATTCAGAAGAAGAGTGAATGTAAAGTCACCCAAAGAAGTGAAGTCAATGCCTGAGTGGATAAAAGAAAACAGTAGGCGTCATGATTAATAGTAACCTTTATGAATCGGCTTATAATTTTTTTTTTCTTATCATTTAATTTCACTCTTACACAGAATCATTAATACAACATATTTGGTTAAATTGTTAAAATATAATTGATGTTTTTAAATATCATAGAAGTATGAATTTAGTATTATTGTTATTTAGAAATAATCTGTATATTTGATAATAGTATTAGAAAATAACTATATTTAAAAGTAGCCATCTCTGTTTAATCACATATTTACTATTGCATCAATTAATGTTGACTAGTATTATAATATTTTTTTTTTCTTATCCTCATCTTTTTATATATATATATATATATATATGAGGACCTGTAATCTAGGGACATTTCTAAATTTAAAAATCTAATAACGTCCACAACAACCGTTAGATCATCATTTAACCGTTGTTGTTTTATTATAAAGCTAACCCATTAACCCCTATCTGGGGTTAAAAATAAAACAACAATCATTAGATGAGTGATCTAATGGTTGTTGTGGGGATATCATTAGATTCATTTTTTGGGCGCGTCCCTAGAAAATATATTGGCTATATATATATATATATATCTTCTCCACAAGAGAAGGATATGTACTTTCCTTTTTTTCTAAAATTTCTTTTTATATAAATAATTATTTAATTATCTAAGTTTTAGATAACAAATACAAGAGATGTATAAAGGAAAAATAATACAAGAGGGCTATAAAATAAATAAAAATTGTACTAAAGAAAATAAAAATCTCCTCCAAAGTGAGTAATCAACTAATCATGTACTAATAAACCTTGTGAAAACCCATGGTAAAACTAATAAATTTCAAATAAAAATTTACATAAATTGATTCTCATCCAAACAACCCAAATTTTCTTTTAAGTAAAAATATGCAAAAGAAATTCATCTCAGAATATTTTTTTATTAATTTAAATTTAAAAATAAGAATTTACAATACCTAAATTATAGTTCATGATTTATTTATTTATTTATGTTTTTATGAAATATAGACAAAGTAGTGTTAGGGGTGCACATCAATGTGGAGTAACAAGCTTAACACATATGTGCCTTCACTTTGTGAACACTATATACAAGAGACCTAGCGAAAATAGCCCAAAAAAATCGTTGGCTTATTTATTTTATTTTGACACAACATAAATTTATTTATTCATTTTTTTGAGTGATAGGGATAGAATATTTTTTTTTTCTCTTGTGAAAAAACTATTAAATGGATATTTTTTTTGTTATACTTCAATTTTTTAAAAATTTAAATTAACAAAAAAATAGTGAAAAAGGAAAATATATTTTTGTTTGAATAATAAAACTTAAATGGAAAATTCATTTCTCATAGAAAAAATGAAATTCAATTTTATTTTAAAATACCTGTTTAGCTTTAGCAAAGAAAATGGTCAATTTTTTTAAAACAAATTTAGTTAAAATGTAACTAACCAATATTAGGAAAATTGTTATTTATTTCCCTACCAGTAAAAAAAATAAGATTTTTCCATATTTATGAAAATATTTTTCATTAATAAAAATAACTTAATTCTGTTAAGTTAAACAGTTACATAAGACTTATAATATGTTCCTTGATGGGAAGCAGTGAAGCAATAAGATAAGGGAGAAATTTTTGTTCAAATAATAGAAGTATAATTAGATTATTTTTTATAAATATGAATAAGTCATAAACCTTCAGCTTAAATCCTTCACCCTTAATTAAAAATAAAAAAATAAAAAACTATGTCTGTTCTTTTGTTATAAAAGTGATTGATTTTTCTTTTAATAAATGTGGATTAACCATAATAATTAATTATTATTGTGAAATGAAGTTAAACACTATTCCTCACTTGCAAAAAAAAACAGAGTTACCACCTTTTATTATAGAGATAGTGAATATATAGTTGAAATTTTTTTTATAAAAATATTATATATATATATATTCTAAATTGGCATGATCAGCGTTAGATCAGAGATGGATGGTATGATGCTAGGCTTCAATCTCCTTAAATTTCGAGACGTACTCTTGGATGACAAACATTACGCAAGACTTGTTTGTTCACAGTTCAACAATACTTCACGGCGGTTTAGCGGTTTAACCCGCCGCAAATACAAGACATTAAACTCGTCATCCCACGGCGGTTTAACCCGCCACAAATACAAGACATTAAACTAGCCATCTCACGGCGGTTTAACCGGTCGCAAACACAAGACATCCAACTCGTCATCTCACGGCAGTTTAACCCGCCGCAAATACAAGACATTAAACTAGCCACACAAAACGTTCAACTCGCCATCTCACGGCGGTTTGACCCGCAGCGAATGCTTCATGCCATTCCCAACCCTATAATTACTTCACATTTCTTTACATTTTTTAGGTGGCATCGTTTGAGCTCTGTTCTCTCTCATTGAAGATAGGTTAACAAGTGTGGCCTGGTGTGTTGCAGTGAACAAAGAGATGGGTGCCTTCGTCTTCGCTATCCTCGGTATTTATTTCCTTTTTGTTATCTAATTTTTATCTTCCTTTTCAACTACTTTTTTTTCCCTTTAATTATACTCATCGTGGTCAGTGTGCTTGTGTGTGCTTGTGGGATAGAGGAATGATCCGATCGATCTCCACCGTGATGTTGTAACCGATCTCATGGTGTCAGAGTATGAGTTTTGCATTTAAAAAAAAAAAATCCATTCAATCCTCCTTTTTTATTTTTAATTTGGTTTTTTTATGATGTCCTTGTTTTTAAACATCATCTATCTTCATGTTTGTTTGTTTTTTCACCTTATGCTTGTCTGTCCACGATCATTCAAGTAAGCTCTTTATATATAGTCCGGCGAGGTCGCATGTGGCTCGCCGGGTTGAGCTTACCCTGGTCTGGCGTGAGCTCTCCTCAGCCTCAAGGGAGCTCCCTTGACACCAAGAGCTTGTTAATATATATATATATATATATAAAGCTCGTTTTATAAATGTATTTAAAAAATAAAAAATAAAAAATTATTAAGGTTAGTTATTGACAAGTAAGCTGTTTGTTTTTCATGGGTTTTTTCCTCCTGTGTCGATGTGAGCTTGCATGGAAGGATGATTGGTGGTGGTGGTGGTGTAGTTTCTGCTGATATGTTACCAGGTGTGATGGCCTTTCATAGTGTTTTAGACCTGTTGTTCTGGCTTTTAGGACCCGTTTGGATCATGGATTGCAATCCAAACGGGCCCTTAGTTCTAGATTTGATTGGGTCTTTTGTTCCTTTGGGTCAGTTCTTTTCATCAAGTTTTTTTTTATGTTTTTTTTATATATATATTTATATTTTTATTGGTGGGTGACGTGGGTCCTGCGTTGTTTGTTGAAATACCAACAACTATACCTTTTATGTAACGGGATGAATAATTTAAGATAAGTTATATATATATATATATATAGAGGGAGGGAGGGATGGATAGAGGGGAAGTCGATAGTGAACAAGATAGAGATTAGAGAGTGATGGATAATGTAAGGTGAATATATGTTGCATCTGGGCTAGCCCAAGACCAATACAAAATCTGGGCCAAACGCCAAATCCAATGTACGCCCAAACCTAAGAACCTCTTACTATAATATAAATTTTGGAAGAGAGAGAGAGTTCATTCTTCAACTCCTCGACTCATTAAAGTAAGTGTTTTTTATTAAATGAGGGGCTGGTATCTCTTAGAAAAGCTCCGTTCAAACTATGCAATTTTTTTTAGTTTTTAAAAGGTGGATAAACCACATTTATTAGCAACCAACTCTACATTTTTTATTTAATTTTTTAATAAAATTAATGATGAGATTTTAGCAACTAATTATATATATTTTCCCCACTTTTTTATTTTTGTATTTTTTGTAATTTTTGTAAGCGGCCTGATCTCCGCCACGCTGTATATAACTCCACTATAAGATTGATAAATACTTGCTGTACAATTCTATCGTTAAATTATTATATATTATCATTCAAGATGCATCGATATATTTGTTAATGTCACGTCCTAGCCCCACAAGCCGGGTCCACTGACAGATCGGCGTCATCCAATAGGACTGGGCCCCACTGGGTGCAAAGCCTCAGATTTGACCTGGTCAGAGTCAACCCTAATAAATAGAACAGAACAATAATATAGACTACAAATAAAGTCACAGAAACAAAGATAATACAGATATGGACTATGACAGTCCTACGGAGTACACAAGTAATTTACATGCCAAATTATACAAACAGAATACAAGTTTCACTCATACAGAATAAAATAACATACAAAGTTCACAACCTCAAAGAACAGGTGTTTGACAAGTCAACAACTACAGAAGAAGCCCCAGAACAACCCACCGATCCTAAACTTGATCTTCTCTTGTGGAAGGAAAAATTCACAGAGTACATGAGCCACAAGGGCCTAGTAATATCACAGAAAATAACAGAATAATACATATATAATAGAATAATTAATAATTCAGACAGAATACAAAAATAATCAGAAAATACAAAAAACACACAGAAAAACAGACATGTACATCTCCTCGATCGATAATGAAATCAACAGACGTACGGTGGATCATCGATCGTGAAGTCGGAGCAGACGAGAATATCAGCGATCAAGCTGGATCTTCAACTGCGATCGGAATCGGACCGCATGTCCGTGAGTGCTACTATAGAAAACATGTGCACATGGCTAGGACTTGCTCCTCCTAGCTGGGTGAGCGAGGAATGGAGATGTACTAAAAGCCACGAAATACTGTAATCATGATTGAGAAAAAAATACTCGAATAAATCACTTGACGAATATATAACTTAGATAATTAAACGGAATACAGAATAATAAATAAAATATGAATAAATATTGCAAGAACAATATAATTAAATAAATAAATGGCCACACACAAAATACAGAATTATACGGTACAAGAGCCTACCTGGCTCCGAGCTACTGTGCCGGGTTCACCAAGTCCCACGCACTAAGATTCTTTACCGAAATCTAACCCAACAAAACAAGCTAACTTAGATTCGCAAGACTTGGGCTGGGTTTTAACTTATAATTATTAGGATAATTTCAAGAGGATGAACAAGAAATAAAATAATAATAATATTATTTTCTAAATAACCACTCACAGAACCCACAATATTAACTTAATAACACCAACTAATATAAAAGGAGAACAAGCATTCTAACATGATACCAGGAAAAAAAAAAAATACCAAAATGAAGAACCAAGTTTAAGATCTCATGCAAATAAAATTTAAAAGAACATGCTCACAGACATTAATACATGTTTCAAAATATAAAAAATTTATATTTCTAACATGCACACACAAGCATTAACAGATAAGCTCTATTATAAAGTAATGATAAAGAAAACCAACTTTGGAATGGAGTTGTCAGAAATGGGTAAATTCTCAACGCAACAGGATTTAAAAAGAAAAAGAAACTGAAATGCATGCATACATTAATATATATATATATATATATATATATATATATATATATATATATATATATATATATATATATATATATATATACACAATTAAACTTATATGATAACAATTCAAAAACCCAACCAGAACATTGGCCATAATATAAATCTTGCAGCAAGGATAAACATGAGTACAAGGTGAACTACACTAACAAAATAAAACATGTTTTCAGGTTGCTATGCATGCTTACAAAATCAAGAAGGATAAATGTGGGCCCCACATTTTTTTTAAATTATTTTATTGATTGTGCATGGATGGCAGTTAAGGAATTTTATTTATTTATCTTTTATTTAGGTTTCAAAACCCTAGAGGCCGTCTCCTTGTTTCTCTCGTTATGGATCTTTGTTTGGATTAAGGAAGAAGGAGAGATCTAGTTTTTTTTCCCTCTTCTCTTTTTCTTTTGATTTGGTGTGTGGTGCCGGCGGTGAGGACGGGGATAGGTCTCTCCGTCAAGAGTTTTGTCTCTTACGTTGTGAGGTTCCATCGAAAAAATATCGTAGGATTTTGGGGGTTTTTGAGCGATCGACAAGTAAGTAAACCACATATAAACATGTATATATATGTATGTATTTAATTGTTGGTTACCGACAACGATCTACATAATTATTTAATTACCTTGAGTTTTACTGTTAAAGAAATGATTTATTAAGTCAATATTATTTTGGTTTTGACTGCTGTGAATATATTCACTGTCAAAGGTTGCAAATTTCACATGTATTCATTTGTTTATTTAATCGATTAATCCTTGATAATTTAATTAAGTATGGATTTCATGTTCTGTCAACAACTATTCAATTAGTTATTGTATAAACTATTCATTTTGTTTTATTTTGAAATTACAGAAACAATTATTACTTGAGATTTGCTGGATTGCTTTCAGATTTATTATTCAAAAATCCTAATCATAAACTCGAGTGATGGTTTTTATATATATATATACTTAATCAATTACCGAATTAATCATTGAGTTGTCAACTATGTTACTTAAATTATGTTTATTATTTGTTGAATTAGATTATGAATATGGTGACTTAATTATTGATTAAGTTAAGTCATTATTATTTTTGAAATAATTGGAATTAATTTTTGTTAGAAAACGGGATCATTAAATTTTCATATTATTGCGTTGACAATGATTTTGAACCCGACATATTTTTGTATAGAAATTCGTAGTCCCCAATTAATCGTCATGATAACCACTGTCATTGGGGGTTAAACACGCCAGGTAATGACACGCATGCTTGACGTAAAAACTATAGTTTCGCACCATTCCGTCGGTGAAGAATAACGACTTCTGATATTCTAGCTCGGGTCACCGAGGGTGAACCTATGAGTTCCGAAATCCGACTCGGGTCACCGAGTTTAAATAAATGAGTTATGATATTTTGTTTTGGCATTAGTTGTTTGGGGGACATATATGCTTGTTATTTTGGTAAAGTAAATCTGTATGATTTATTTCCGATTTCTAAATTTCACTTTGTTATTTATTCCGTTTTGTTACATTTTGTATGTTTTTAGAAATTATTGAATATTTTTGTGATCCCGATATTTTTAGTAGTTGCTTACTGGGCTCCCAAACTCATTAAGTTGTTTTCTTTCCCTTTCAGATCAGGAGTAGGGTTGAGTGTTGGAAAACTTAGCAAGGATCGTTGGGTATTTCGCCGTATAATTAGCTTGTAATAAGTATCATTTTTTTTGGTGTGGGCCTAAGTTTTGATTGAATTAGTTGTTTTGTTTTTTGCAAACATTCAGTCTGATTCTTTATTCTGTTTGGATCAGGTTTTGAGGCCTTGTATGTCTACTTGGTTTCGGCCTTGTAGGTGTGCGGCCGTTTGTCAATGCACTGGGCCTGGTGAGCCGGGTTCGGGGCGTGACAATAAATAAAATCATAATACAACAAGGTTGCAGGTTCACACCATGCTCAAAGTTACAACACGCACACATAAAAAAGCAAGATAAGAAAACACATCCATCACATGAAGAACAAACATTAGAAAAAAATTCTCAGACTTAACATGCTCAAAGAATTAAACAAAGCTTTAATCAAGACATAAAATGACAAACAACCCCACAAGGTCAAGCATTCAACACCAAAAACACCTACCTCTGAACTTGCTGGTGAAGAGATCCTCCAAAATCCAAGCTTCAAGAGAGAATAGAAGTTGAAAATTTGGCCAAGGTGTTGAGTTGTTATCAAGGAGGAAAGAGCTTTAGAGAGAAGAATGGTTTGGTTTTCAGACAAGCCTTTAAGAGCATCCCATAATCTCAATTATGAGCCTCAAATAATTCACCATCAGTCAGACAAGATCCAGAATTTAAGGGCAAAGAGACAAAGGTGGGGCTCACTCAAAAAATTCTCAGTCAAACCAGTCAAAGCACCTCTCACTCAGCAAACATTACAGTTAATTTACAGGCGAACATTTTATGGAGTCTATATTGAGGGAGGGATTGAAGAACTCACTCCAGTGCCTTACATCGTATCACTGTTCAATTGTATGCTAAGGATTTATTCTGCAAGCAGCATCAGTACAAGTGGATACCTTGTGTTTCTCATCATCAATATCTTTGGATGTTTCTTCAATGTCATCTACATCATTGTATACCTTATTTACTCTTCGAAGAAGGTTAAAATATATGTTTTTCTTTTTTTTAATTTTTTGGTCGCTTAAATATATAATGAAATAGATGAAGCTGTGGATGATAAATATAACTGTGTGAGAGAGTTGTATGTATATATGCAGATGTACACTGGTATTTGGATCATGATCTTGGATGTGGGCTTGTTCTCTCTCATTCTGCTATTAACTCTCTTGTTATGGAGAGGGGAAGAACGCATCCATGTTCTTGGTTGGATCTCACTTTTGTTACATATTATATATATATATATATATATATATATATATATATATATATTTAGAGAGAGAGATAGCTAACTCAAGGGACTTTGAATTATATATGACTTGTGTTCAAATATACATGTAGTGGCAAGTGATTAAAACAAGGAGCGTCAACTACATGCCATTCTATGATCCTTTACTCACAACAGTGGGAGCAGCTTTGTGGTTGGCCTATGGCTTACTCATGAAGAACTTAAAAATTGCAGTAATGTCTCTTTTATCATCCTCCTTCAAATCTTGTTCTAATTACCATCTCTGAACATGCATGTGTCTAATATATATATTCTTACTGTTATATATATATATATATATGAGGTTGCATTATCTATGAACGTTCGTATGAACTGTTCGATTGAAATCGAACGGTTCAGCACCATTGTGTCAACAGTAATATTGTGCATTATTCATAAGCACAGTGAAAAATGAGATGCATAGTATTTTAATCTGAACCACCAATCAATTTCAGCACAGTAATTAAACTAAACACAAATTAAACTAATCAATCCAACCCTAACCCAAAATTTTTTCTCACTGTAGCACAATTAGAGTTACTGTGCTCACCTAAGAACGTCCACAGATAACGTTTACCCTATATATATATATATATATATAAATGCAGGTGCCAAATGCATTGTCTTTAATGTTTGGTGTGATTCAAATGGCTGTCTACGTGGTGTACAAACATGCTGCTATTGAAGACCAAGGGGATTCTCTACAGCTGCCAGAGTGCCTCGCCGAAGCTTGCGAGGTGAAAATTGAAAATGGCGCCGGTTGTCAAAATCATTTAAATATGTAATATGTTAAGATACAGCCTTAATTAGTTTCTTGAAAAACACATTTATTATTATTATTAATATATAATGTGCCCTGCATTTATCTTGAAAACAGTTAGCTTTATTTGGGGGCAAAAGAGAGGAAAATCCTTTTCTTTATTTATTTTAATACAATATCATGTAAAAGATGGTAAAAAAAAACTGAAAATCCTAAAGCGAGGACACACTATAAAAAAACAAACCACGCACATTAAGAAGTGTTTAGTTGTCAAGAGTGGATTAGGGGAGGAGTGGAATAAGAGGGAGATGCGGGGGAGTGGAGTAGGAGTGAGAATGAAGAATATGTTTGGTTAATAAGGATTGGAGAGTGTAATTTATTGGAAATGAGAAAAGTAAGGAAGACAAATATGATAAAATGACATTTATGCCATTTATTCAAATGAATATTATGTAAATTGAAAAAAATAAATTAATTGTTATAAATAAATATTTCAAATTTTTTGTTAATATCATTAGTAATTAATTAACTATAATAAATAACTATATCGAATTGATAATTAATTATATTTTTTTTAAAATAATTAATTATTAATTAATTAATTATAATAATTAATTAATTAATGAAGAAGTATAATTAATTAATTACTAGATTTATGTGCCCGCGCTAACGCTGCGGGTTAATCATATCTAAAAGAAAGATTACAAAAATAGTATAAATTTTGAAAAAAAATTTGTTCATGTCATTTTTTTTATAAATCGTTTTCAATATGAGAAGTATATTTGCAAGATGTGAAAGGTTGAGAAATATATTTATGGAATATGTTATATTATTTATTGAATAATAAAAATGATTTTCATTTCAATGTTTTGAAAGGAAAAATAATTTCAAGTATTAAGGATTTTATTTATTTTTTTTTCTTTTTTGTTATAAAAATTGAAATAAGATACCTATCTAATATATATATATATATATACAAACACTTCATCATTTAAGAGAATTTGTTACAACTCATCATTACATAAATATTAATTTAAGAGCAATGTTGTTGTTCAAGTTCTCATCTTCAACACAAAAACTTGCATGACCACCATGTTCATAGATCATGGATCCTGAAGCTGGTTGAATAGATCCCAGTAAGCATTTAATGTTCTAATATCTATAAAAGTCAATATATATACACCTTTTCCTATATATACACACAAAAATAATAATTAACTATTTTTTTTTTTTATCAAAGTCCTTTCAAGCTGGTAAGCTAACCTTCAAGTTAATTTTTAATCATGAAGAACATCATGCTCTAATATGGGATGCAAACCCATTGCATTTCAGTGCTAAATATTTACTAAAGTTGCTCATGAATGAAGAACATAGCATATGTATTTCTTAACATTATTAACTTATTAATTATAAAATTTACCTGGTTTTCTGAATGAAGGATGGACTCAATTCGGAATGCAATGAGTTATAATGCACTCACACCATTTTATAAGTGATGAAATGTTTTTTTTTGTAAAAAAAAATGTATTAGTGTGGCAAAAGTCAAAAAAAGAAAAAAAATTACTGACATTTGTAACCAAAATGTCAACAATTTAGGTTCAAGCATGTTAGTAAATATGGATGCATTACAAAAAATCTCTGACATTTGTAACCAAAATGTCAACAATTTAGGTCAAGCATAAAAGAAACCTCTGACACAACCTAATTTGTAACAAAGTATGTACAATAGCTTAGAATGTCAACATTAGTGGCTAATAAATCTGCCAAAAATCACATCAAACATTTTTAAATTTTATCCTTTTCCTCACATGTCTAAATCACATGCATTGATGGAACACCTTTTCTTTTCTGTTCATGCTTCACATATCAGACCATATCCTCATCAAAATCTAAATATTTTAGCCTACAGGTAACAATAACCTGATTTTCCAGCTTGTCTCATATCATCCATGTTCAATGGCATGAGGATTACTGTCTGTTCTCCATCTAGCATAGCAAAGTTGAAACCCTACGGAAATAAATAAATAAAAAAATTATAATGGTATACCGCATAACTTTCTCATTCCTCTTAACTTTAAGAGGTCCCTAGTTCCACTTGTTGATCCATACTCGACGGATGAACATCCGGGACCTATAAACACACCACACTCATAAACATAATTATATATATATATATATATAACAAAGAAATAATTGAACAATAATGGCGACCTCCATCAAGTGAGAATAAGAATTTCGGGATTTTTCAATCTTGAAGCACAATAACAAAAATAAAGAAAAAGAAAAAAATTATGCCATTTATGCAGAGTGAATTACGAGTAGCATATAATAGGATAATAGTCCTGTTCATAAGCTAACAAACATATGCTAAATTAACTAAATATTTATACAACCAACAAATTTATAATCGAGTATTGTTGCAATAACAATGCTATACGCATCACGAGATATTTTCCTTATTAAATGATATCCAAAAATCGGGGTGCTACTAATTGATGCCTCTGTAAACCAAATCCGGGGGATTCCGGATATCTAAATCCGGGAACTCAAACCAAATCCGATGAAGATTGTAAAGATAAAAGATGCAAAGTTTAGCTAAAAACCCGGTTTTCGACGATATGCCTAGAGGGCGAGATAAAGCACCACCCTCAATCGCATAGGCCATTTCATAGGTTGTGCTTCCCACAGCAGCATTCGAGAGTTCAAATCATTATACACAACCTTCATGCAACTTGGAATTTATACAATAGAGCAGACAAACAAAAATTGATTCTTTGGCGGGTGTTTAATCTAAAAATATGTCAATAACTTGCTTTTTGAACAGCAGTTCTGCTTTGCTAAAAGCAGAATAAAAATCCAAATTGGTAACACCTGTGGCGACATACAAAAGATAATCGGGTTGTCGGATTAAGAATAATCTTACAATGAAAAAAAGGTGCTTAGCAAGAGTATCATTGGGCATATATTCGACAATAAGCAACCTCTCTTCGCCTTGACACGGCTGACCAAGTAAATTTGCCAATCTTTGGCTTCTAAGTTGACCAACAGATCTCGTTTCTTCCTAAAGCAAGGAAATCTTAGATTAGTGAGATGGCTAAGCAAATATGACAAATCAGGGTTTGATTTTTAATAACACACAATCAAAAACTCATTCTCATCGCAAGAGTTACAAAAACTATTGGGGCAAAGGTAAAATCAGTTGAACCAGCATTAGCAATGTACCAACTCACTTGCAAAGATGAAGCAAAGATGATTTAGAATGGTGTCATGTATATGATCAAAAAGAAGGAGAGCAACGAGCATAACGGACCTACGGTCTCCCTCTCACAATAGGCACTCATGTAAAGCTGAATAGAATTTCATTTTGCGTGAAAAAAGACAAACAATGCCAGTAGCCTAGTGCTATCTAAATGTGAAAAAAATTTAATTCACGACAAACAAACGAGCACTTCACGGAAGACCATATATTACCAAAAGCGAATTGAATATCAATTACCAAGAACTGGCGAGGATCGAGGCCATGCGAGCATGATTGAACCAGCTAACGGCAATCTGCGTTGCGCATCTAACTTCCCCTTGTACACTACATTAGGCGCCTTCTCCCTATGCTCGGACACAATGTTCTCTACCAGTAAAACCCAAATGTAGCAAGCGGGACTGCTCAAAAGAATACTCTCGGAACACGCAGCCCATCACCCTCACTCTTCACTTCACTCTCTGCAAACACAACCATCAATCACCAAAGCTCCAACACACCAGAAAAACACCAAAACCAACTCACAAAACTCACCAACATCCGAGCGTCTCCGAGACGAGTAACATTATTGTAAGAGCCCCAGTGACAAGTTCTCGACTTGGAGAACCGAGACCCCATGGGGGGATTTAAATGGATGCCAATCTTTGAACTCTCTTCTCAAACCCCTCCGAAATCCACTCCACCACCTCATGCGGACCCAACCGCCCAAATAAAAACCTTCGCAGTTCTCTAACCGAAAAGCTAGCTCCTTTATCCGCTCCGCCGTGATGATGATCGCATGGTTGGAAAGCTCGACTTCTCGAGCCGGTCGAGTATGATGGGAGGCGAAGACTTCGGGAGTTGAGAACGAGGTGACATGGATGGTATGGGGAAAGCCGGGGATGGAGAAAAAGCCCGAGCCGTCGGAGATGGAGTTGTCTGGCGGTGAAGGTCGAGATCATTGGCGGAGCGAGAGAGAGGAGAGAAGGTGGAAGAAAGGGTCACGGAGGGCGAAAGACAGGCGGAGAAGAAGTCGGGCGGCTTCTCAAAAAAATTTAAAAACCATAGAAAAGGGAGGAAGGTGGAGAAGGGATGGAGGAGACGACTCCGGCGCCCTCTTCGAGAAACCCAATCGAGGCGGGTGTGCTCGCTCTTGAAATGCCATTTGTCTAGTGTTTATTGGCTATGTGGGTGATAAGTGGATTGTGTTTGTTAACTTTTATCTTGGCAGTTGGATGAGATTCTGATAAGATTGGAAAATCAAAACACCCCATCAATCAATTAAAATAGCAACCATCAATCAATTTTACAAATATTTATTATTTACTAATAATACCTTGGATATACCAATAATATCTTGCCAAATGTCCACTCCGGAAGAAATTGGATGAATAGGAAATTTGGGGGATAGGATTAATATGAAGTATATATTATAAATAAATATTAACTATAATTATTAGTTATTATTATTTCATTTTAATTATTAATTATTATTAAATTATCAACTTAATTATTATATTTAATTAAATTATTATTATTTAATTAATGATTATTGTTAAAATTAATTAATTAATTATTATTTAAATTAAATTATTATTTTAATTATTAAATAAAAAGGGCAAATTGGTCATTCTCCCCAAGGAGTGAGGGAGGAGTGGAGCAATCCCCATTGCTCCACTCCTCCCTCACTCCTCATCCACTCCTCTCTCACTCCCACTCATGATCATCCAAACAAAGGCTTGAATTCACTCCCCTCCCACTCCTCCTACTCCAATCATGTGAACCAAATGCATTGCCCGGCAAAGTACACATCCGAGTGTAATATTGCCGAAAGTTCATTAATTGCAAACTTTATCAAATTTAATTTTTTTTATTGATATTTACCTATTTTTAGATTCTTATATATATATATATAATAGATAAATGAAATCAACGAAAACTTCAGATAGACAACTGTTACACGTGTACATAAAACAAAAACAAGATAAACATATAACAAAAACAAAACAGACATTGAAAAGACGAATGATCAAATAAAACAGCAATCCAATAATTCAATTTAAAAATAATTAAAATTTAATCAATAATTCACAAATAGATAAACACCAACCCATGCAGTAAAGTAGTAGAGCCTAGATTTTGATCAGCATTTGTTGATTAAGTATCTTGTGGCGAGCTTCTGAGAGCCGGTGACTACATATTTGTATGCTGAAAACAAAACCAATATTAAATGTCAAGAAAAAATGAATCCCTCAAACAAAAACATAAATGAAAAATGATGAAAATCATAAGAAATACAACATTGAAAACAACATCAACTAAAATTGCATCATATCAACCCCAACTCTACATATACATCATATACAAAACATACACATATAATATCACAAAATAGAAGATAACATGACAAAACAAAATGACAAGAAAAATCGGTAAAAGTATATAATTGACAAACAATAAACATATCAACAAAATCATCACATTCATAAGAAACAATAACTCTAAAAAGAGTTAAAAAAAAAAAACCCCCCGATTAGGCATGAAATTAGGGTTATGGCTTGCCTGTTGTCCAGTTAGCATTGCAATTTGTTCCTCTAATTGTTTTATTTTTTCTTTCATAGCATCAAATTCAACTTGTGTAGGCCCACCAGAATAAGGCATACTATTTGAGTTGCTTGATGATCCATATATTTGGGTTTTGACGACTCCAAGTCCCAAGCCTCGAACATAGCCCGGGTGTTCTTTGCCAAAAACACTAATATATGCATCATTTTCGGATAAAATCTGAGACTGAATAACTAGTTTTTCCTGCATAAGAAAAGTTGATGTTTTATAACCACTTATTATCACACAAATATCGAAGATAACATATAAAACCATATTTAACTTACATGATTCTTCTTGGCCTTCTCGTTTACAAAAGACCCATCATGTTTTTTTGTATAGCCAGCTTTAAACAACGCAACTCTGGTAACAGGCTCATCACCTCCAACTTTCTACAAAATTATATCAGTTTAATATATAAACAATATCGTGTACAACTAAATACACATAATTAAAGTTGCTCATGAAATGAAAGTAATAACCAGCTCATTCTCCAATCTAGCAAATGACTTTGACCCTAATGTATGATGCATTGTTAGGCTTTTGCAATTCCTAGTATTTTGGGTCGCTTTCTTCTGCATAATGCAATAGAAACATTAAAATGGAAATGCTAAGTAATAACCAATGATGAAACAAATAATCTTTGTATGAGTATTACCTCTGTGTCAGAGCAAGCTCTGTACATTAAAAAATCATGCCAATCATCCAAATTATTCCAATCATTAAAATCATCCCGATCATACCAATCATCCCTACTAGTGTATAGGCTGTATTGATAGTTATAGTCAACCAAATTATCACACAAATCAACCCTCCTGTTTAGTTCGTATCGATAGTCCCGCCATTTCTTTCCTAAGCTCTTGAAAATATAATTCTTATGTCCAGCATCATTGACCTCAAATTTCTACAAATAAACAAATATATCAATATACATGTTAGAAAATTTACAAATAAATGTGATTTAAATATGATTTAGACCTCTATAATGCAATTCCACACAGAAGCTTTATAATGTTGTGGAACCATACTCCACTTTTTGTATCCAATAGGAAGCATGCGATATTTTCTTATAATAAGACCTAAAAATCGACAAAGAATCCCCCCAGACTCATCAATTGGTTGGTCCTGATGATTCCATTCCACAACAATCCTCTTATGTCGAGGAAGCTTCTTAATGTCTTTTGTTCGTAAGCGTTCTCGGTTCACTTCTCCATTTGGCCCTAACATTTTAAAAAAAAAAATTTGAATTAATAAATAAAATATATATGTTAATAACCTCTAATTAGCACGTTCCAGGTTCTTCTTCCTCTTTTACGATTTCTATCAACACGAGCACCAACATTTTCTTGTACAATTTCTACTTGCTCTGGATGCATAAGAGCTTCTTGGTGCTCTTGAGCATCAATCTGTGGTGCTGACACAAATGTATTTGGCCACATAGCATGGATCGTAATTATCCCCAAACTCGATCCATGCTGAATTTGATGAGGGTAAACCTGCTTTGACCAGATTTCTGGTCAGGTTCAAGTAAAATCTGACTATTATGAAGTGAGGAAGGGGCGGATATGGGATCTAATACATTATCCAACAAATAAAATTACAAAAATGCCCTTAAATTATACATACCAATATGAATACCCATCTCTTGAATTTTTCTTTTAGTAGATTTGAAATAGTTAACTTTGTTGATGTAGGTTTATAATAATGTTATTTGTTTAGTATTATAATTTTATAATATTGTTATTTTGCTTTATTTAAAAAATATTGCATACTTGTTAGTCTTGTTTTAAGTTATTTTTTATAATAAATTAGATTTTAGATTATTTTTTGTGTAGGGGTGGAGGCAGAGATCCTTGCGGATACCCGAATCCCTTGTTTAGGTATAGGGTGGGATTTTGAAAATCCGATGGGCATCGGGGGTGGGGCAAGGAGGGCAAAACCCTGCCTCAACCTGATGCCCTGCCATCCCTAAGAGTTAGTATTAATATTACGTTCGGGTAAAGAAAATAGACATAGTATCATATCATTAACTAAACCACATTGAAAAGCAAACTCAATGAAAATCATATCTAATCATCCGCATGTGAGTTTTGGAGTGTTGGAATCCAAGATTTATCCATACCTATTACTATTAAGACTTTTTTTTTTAAACATAAACAACAAATAACACTTATTTGTTGATACTTATTTACTTAGTTAACAAGTGACAATTACAAACCAATGTTGTTAGACTTAACCTGGGCATTGATCTGGCCAAGCCAGAAGGTTAAGAATCAAGGGCTCAACCGGGTTTGACTCAAAAATTGAATCGAGGTCAATAATAAAATATAAAAAATATATTACAATAATTAATAATAGAAAGATGTGATTTAAAATATAATTATAATAATATAAAAAATCATAATGAACTAAATTTAATATGTAAAACTTAAATTTTATATACCACTTAGTCTCCTAAAAGCTAAAATATTCCAGATCATCATAGAAATGAAAACCCATAGAAATGACATGGTCACATGAAATGATAAAAAAATAATCTTTATTAATGGTATACCAGGAATCTAATAGAGCAACACGAAAGACCTTTAATCCACTGGCAATTGATGGCATGGCTAACACTGATTCTATTGGCTAACAATGCCATCATATAAAGATATCAAAATAAGATAAATACTTGATGAAGTCTTTTTTTCATAAGTGCTAATGAATCAAAATAAAGAAAACCATTGAGCCATACTGCAGTGAAATACAATTCAAAAGAAGAATTCATGATAACAGCAGAAGATAGCCCATGAAAGATAGCAATTATACTAAAAATAATAATAACTAGGTCATGATGGTCAACATATATAATTATTTTGAAAAAAAAAATAGCAGGCTGAAGCAAGCAACAATAAGCTTGACATGGACTTCATATGTCACTCATCAACTATATATATGAAGAATTGCCAAATCTGTTGAGACTGCAATAAAATAGATTAGCAAATTAATGGACTAACATCAAAAATCATTCAGAACTCAGTACACCTATGTTCTTTGTTTTTCATAAATAATGTAGTTAAATAAAATTATTAAAACTTTTAGAACTTTAACCAACCAAAATACTGCCATTTCTGTGCTATGTCTCTGCATCAGTTGTGCTAAGATCAATAGAAAATTTGATGCACACTCCTAATATAACTAAAAATGAACAAGCAAGACTCTCAAGCTCAGGAATCACATGGACACAAAAGGCATATTCCTTGTGCATATAGGTCAAAGAAATAAACATCTCAAATTTCATAACATAAACCTCAACACAAGATTGAAATATTATAAAAAAAAACATTCATCATAAAATCCTTTAAAAACCCCTTGTAATCATCAAGGATGAGAATACTCCATGCAATTAAAAAGAAAACCATACAAGAATACTGAAAAAAGAAAGAAGGAATAAATCAAAGATAAGCCCACAAAAAGTAAACCCAAGAATAAGAAGCCATACCGATTAAGGTTCTTAGCAAGGATTCTAGTGAATCGATTGAGGATCACTTCACGAACTTGTGCAAATAATTATTTGGGAGGAGGCAGATTCCCGTTGATCCCAAACTGCTTCGGCCGCTTCTCAAGCAATGGATTCACCAGTCACCACCTACTCCTGCAACCCGAAGAACAACCATTCAGATCAATGAAAAAAAATACAAAAAATATAATAATAATAAATACCCTACTGAAAACACCGTAGACGAACACGGAAGGTTTCAGTCGATTAGGATTTTAAAGAGGATTTCGAGTAGGCATTCCGCGAGAAGACTTTCGAGAATGGGTCTACCTACGAGAAGACCTTTCAGACCAGGTAGAGATAGTGTTATTTATTATTTATTATTTTAAAAAAATAAGCATTTATACTACTTAAATTATATTTGTTTTATTCGGAAACAGTATAAATATTTTTATTTTTAGTTTTTAAAATATTGACACAAATATGTTCAATTTAATTTCTAATTTATGTAAATATGTCTGTTGTTGTTTGGTTGGAAATATATTTAAATAGTATGAATATATATATATATATATATATATAAAGTTGGATAAAAAAAGGTTTTAAAAATACGAAAAGAAGACATTCATGCAACCTAGTGCTTTTTATAATGAAGTTATAATTTATATATATATATATATATAATAATCTTGTCTTCTTAATTATATTTTTTTCCCCAAGATGTTAAATACCAACTTGTGCTAACTTGTAATTAATCAAGACATTTATGCTGCCTAGTGCTTTTATAATGAAGTTTTAATATTTGATTATTTATTTTGTATGGAGTTACATTCTCATACATAAAACCACATTTTGCATAAAGGATGATATTTGTTCATTATTCAACACATTAATTTCTTAAGTAATCTATGTTAGATCTACCACATTTCACTCCAAGATCTCATACATGAAAACATATATAAAACACACAATAGCAAGATTATAGACAACCTCAACCTGATTTTAAATCCATATTAAAATAGCAGCAGACATTTTGTGGTGTCAGTTGCACTAGGAATTTTTGTCTTTTAGAGCTTTTCCTAATGGGTGAGAAACTTCAGCCTTGGCCGATGTAAGAAGACTCATTCACTGGATTGAAAATGAGACCTAACCTTATCTTTGTATGAGAGGAAAATCAACGGTACTCAATCTCTCACTAATCACTTAGGAAAAAAATAAATTTTTTTTTTTAAAATTGCATAGGTAGTCAGTGGTCAAGATTTTATTTTTTATAAAATATTATATAAATTATATATTCTAAACGAGCATGATCAACGTCATCAATATTATTATTATTATTATTATTATTATTATTCCACCAATAATATTGTAGGTGTCATCTGCTGATTCGATCAATTATTATTTCACGAATTGGATAATCAATTTTGGTGGTGTATAGGTCCTTCACTGAAAGTTTGCTACTTTGGGAAAAAAAATATTCTACTTGAATTTCGTGCCTAACATACTCTCGGATGACAAATATTGTATAAGACTTGCTATTTATACCAAGAGTCGTGGAATTCTATTTATGTTAGAATTAATAGGTCAGAGTACAGATTAATACAGTACACAGATGTTAATGTGGAAATTTCTATAATTTCTCTTAAAAAATGATAAACTCCAAATGAGGGTTTAATAATCGGCAAACAATGGGAAAAAGGTACATTTGACTGAATCTGACGGCGGTTTAAACCGCCGGGAATTGCATGTATGCGCATGTTTGGTGCATCCCACGGCGGTCAGCACCGCCGGGAAGTGCAAGATGGTATTGCAACCACGGCGGTTCGGACTAGGTGATGCATCCACGCCGGTTTGGACCGCCGTGAAGTGCAAGGTGTTACATCCACGGCGGTTTGGACCGCCGGGAAGTGCAAGGTGATGCATCCACGGCGGTTCAGACTGCCGGGAAGTGTAAGGTGTTACATCCATGACGGTTCGGACCGCCGGGAAGTGTAAGGTGTTACATCCATGATGGTTCGGACCGCCGGGAAGTGTAAGGTGTTACATCCACGGCGGTTCGGACCGCCGGGAAGTGCAAGGTGATGCATTCACATCCACGGCGGTTCAGACCGCCGGGAAGTGCAGGGTGTTACATCCACGGCGGTTCGGACCGCCGGGAAGTGTAAGGTGTTACATCCACGACGGTTCTGACCGCCGGGAAGTGCAAGGTGATGCACATCCACGGCGGTTCGGACCGCCGGGAAGTGCAGGGGTTGCATCCCTCCAAATATATATATATATATATATATATATATAAAAGTTGCATTTTGTAATGTGGCCTGTGTGTTGCAGAGGAAGAAGAGATGGGTACCTTCGTCTTAGCTATACTAGGTATGCATTTCTTTTTGTTATCAACTTTATCTTCCCTACTTTTTTTTTTCACTTCCAGAAATGATATACTCATCGAGATCAGTGTGCGCGTGTGTGTGAGAGAGAGAGAGAATGATCCAATCTCCACCCAATAACTCGTTGTAACCGATCTCATGGTGTCAAAGAGTATGAGTTCTGCATTTTAAAAGCATTTCCATTTAATCCTCCTTTTTTCTATTTTTATTTTAATTATTTTATGATATCCTTGTTTTTATACATCAATACCTTCATGTTTTTTTTTCCCACCTCGTGCTTTTCTGGCCACGATCATTAGGTCCTCAAGCAAGGTCCCGGGCGATGTCTCATGTGGCTCGCCGGGGTGAGCTTACCCAGGCCTGGTGTGAGCTCTCCTCAGCCTTGAGCAAGCTCCCTTAACACCAGGAGCTTGTTAAAAAAAAAAAAAAATTATAAAGCTCGTGTTATAAATATCTTTAAAAAAAATATTAAGGTTAGTAGGTATTGACAACCTGCTTGTTTCCATGAGTTTTTTCCTTGTGTGTCCATGTGGTTGTATATTCTGGAGGTGCTTGCATGGGAGGATGATTGGTGGTGGTGATGGTGGTGTAGTTGTTTCTGCTGATATGTTACCAGGTGTGATGGCCTTTCGTAGTGTTTTAGTCTTGTTGTTCTGGCTTCCATATCACATTTGATTGGGTCTTTTTGCTTTGGTTCAGTTTTTTTCATTAGGCTTTTTATGTTTTTTTTTTTAAATTTTTATTGGTGGGTCCCGCATTGTTTGTTGAAATACCAATAACTATACCTTTTTTTAATAGGGTGAATAATATAAGATGAATTATATATATATATATATATAGAGGGACAGAGGGACAGAGGGGGAGTCGATAGTGATCCATATAGAGAGTGATGGATAAATAATATGTTGCATCTGGGCTGGCCCAAGCCCAATGCAAAATCCCGCCCAAACCCAACTCTTTGTAACTTTAGTCCCACATTGGACAAGAGAGAGAGAGAGAGGGGTCTTTCTTCAACTCCTCGGACTCATTTAAGTAGGTGTTTTATATTAAATGAGGGGCTGGTATCTGAGTATCTCTTAGTAAAGCTCCCTTCAAACTCCGCACTTTTTATTTAATTTTTTAATGAAACTGATGATGAGATTTTAGCACCTAATTATGTATTTTTCCCACATTTTTTTATTTTTTTATTTTTTGTAATTTTTGTAGGCAGCCTGATCTCCGCCGTGCTGTATCTAACTCCACTGTAAGATTTAAACTTGTTGTACAATTATTTCTATTGTTAAATTAATATTATCATTCAAGATGCATCAGTATATTTGTTAATTTACAGGCGAACATTTTATGGAGTTTATAATCTTGAGGGAGGGATTGAAGAACTCACTCCAGTGCCTTACATCATATCACTGTTCAAGTGTATGCTAAGGATTTATTATGCAAGCAGCATCAGCACAAGTGGATACCTTCTGTTTCTCATCATCAATATGTTTGGATGTTTCTTCAATGTCATCTACATCATTGTATACCTTATTTACTCTTCGAAGAAGGTTAAAATATATGTTTTCCTTTTTTTTAATTTTTTGGTCGCTTAAATATATAATGAAATAGATGAAGCTGTGGATGATAAATATAACTGTGTGAGAGAGTTGTATGTATATATGCAGATGTACACTGGTATTTGGATCATGATCTTGGATGTGGGCTTGTTCTCTCTCATTCTGCTATTAACTCTCTTGTTATGGAGAGGGGAAGAACGCATCCATGTTCTTGGTTGGATCTATCTTATCTGCCTCACCATCACCTCAGCCGTGCCTCCGTTGAGCACCATTGTAAGTACTAGTCTTTGAATAAAAGTTCGTTTAGATTGGGATTTCACTTTTGTTACACATTATATATATATATATATATATATATATATAGAGAGAGAGAGAGAGAGAGAGAGCTAACTCAAGGGACTTTGAATTATATATGACTTGTGTTCAAATATACATGTAGTGGCAAGTGATTAAAACAAGGAGCGTCAACTGCATGCCATTCTATGATCCTTTACTCACAACAGTGGGAGCAGCTTTGTGGTTGGCCTATGGCTTACTCATGAAGAACTTAAAAATTGCAGTAATGTCTCTTTTATCATCCTCCTTCAAATCTTGTTCTAATTACCATCTCTGAACATGCATGTGTCGAATATATATATTCTTACTGTTATATATATATATAAATGCAGGTGCCAAATGCATTGTCTTTGATGTTTGGTGTAATTCAAATGGCGGTCTACGTGGTGTACAAACTTGCTGCTATTGAAGACCATGAGGATTCTCTTCAGCTGCCGTAAAGCCTCACCGGACCCTGCGTGGCTAAAATTGAGATGCTGGTTGTCAAAAGCATTTAAATATGTAATATGTTGAGATACGAGACTTAGTTTTTTGAAAAACACTTTTATTATTATTATTATTATTATTATTATTATTATGAATGTGCCCTGAATTTATCTTGAAAACAGTTAGGTAGCGTTTGGTTAAATGTAGTTGAAAATACAATGGATTTGAAATTACAATATAGTTGTAATTACTGTATTTAAAAATATGAGGAGTGTTAAATCTAGTGTTTGGTTTGATGTAGTTGGAATGCTGGATTATAAAATTTTGTGTTTGGTTGGAGGGATTTATAAATATGGATTTGATATATGGTCACATAAGGTAAGATTACCTTATATTCAATGATCATTAGTATTTATTAATTATAAAATAAACAGTTATATATATTATTATTATTAAATTTTGATTGTATTAGTTCAATTTATATAAATATTTCTATAGTCAATAAAATAATTTTTAAAAATATTAAACCATAGAGAAATGAGTTACTTTCAGTAAATATATTTCATTTGTTTAATATTTATGTTAAATATATTATACTTATCCCTCTAATTTAGTTTAGCCCTAAAAAATATTTTTAAGCATATATTGTGTAGTTTTATGATAAAAATAATGTATTAAATTAATAAATATCTTCTTTGGAATAACCCAAACATATTTTCATTTAAAAAATAAAATAGTTAAATAATTAAAAATGATAAATTATCTAATTTAGGATTAAAAACTATATATTTTTTTGAATTTAAAATTAAAATAATTGTTTGGATATTATTTGTAGAGGTTTTAAACTTAAAATAACACTGTTAAATATATTTAAATGTTAACAAAATCAGAAAATTTGTTGCTATATATATTTGATAAGTGGCTATAATGATGATCAAATAATCAACATCTAAATCTCACGTGATGATACGTATGAGTATATATTTTATAAATTAAAATCTCAGACTTAACTACACCTCAAATCGGGTGTAGTTCAAAAATCATCGAAATCCTTTACTTCATCAGAGTTCAAACTCCTTTGACTTTTTTAAATCCATATAAACAAACAAAGGATTTTCAATGATTTTATAATTCTAACTACATGAAGTTCAAAATCCGGTGAAACAAACACCACCTTAGCTTTATTTGGGGGCAAAAGAGTGGGAAGTTCTTTTCTTTATTTATTTTAATACAATATCATGTAAAAAAAAAAAACTGACAACCCTAAAACGAGGACACACAATAAAAAAACAAACCGCGCACACTAACTACAGCTAAATGCATTTCCCGGCAAAGTACACATCCGAGTGTAATATTGCCGAAAGTTCATTAATTGCAAACTTTATCAAATTTAATTTTTTTTATTGATATTTACCTATTTTTAGATTCCGATATATATATTGTTAGCGCAACTCAGCTATTTATCGGCATGATTTGACACTAGACCAAGGGTGATGTGGCAGAACCAGGTGACAAAGCATAATTGATGATGTGTGCTGACGTGGCATGGCAAGGGAGACTTGGAGTGCAGTGACATCTGCGAAGATCTTGATGGGTATTTTTTTAGTAGAGTCCTCAACATCAGACCAAATATCTTGAAGATCATGGTGAAAGCTATCTTGAAAAGATCTTGGTGGAGTTATTTTTAACAATGCAGTTACAACTTGAAGACAAAGATCATATCAGAGAATATATTTAGTGATTTGATTGAAGCTAAATATGGTGGGAACTAATTAAAGAAAGCATCTCATTCATGGTAGTGAATGAAGGAGATATGATTTGAAGAATCCTCAGATGAGAATCATTGAAGTCTAATTAACGCAAGATTTGAGAAACCAAACTTGGGTGAATTGAAGATCAAGTTTGGAGAATCTTTGAAGACCAAATTTAAAGTGATTGAAGACTAAGTTTGGCAAGTTTCATGGAAGACGCACTGAGGACGTGCACCACTTTGCAGGGATAGCGTGATGAGGGAGGCGAGGAGGTAGGCTAATTCTTGCGCGAGTCGGGATCGGGAGATTTGGTGCATCGACTCGGACTAAGCATGAGCGGAGGAGGTTGATGGGTCTTGAGGTCGTCCTGGCAGCATCTAGGAACTCAGTCAGTCGGTGATTGAGGACCCTAGTTGCAAACTTATGTTACAGCGGAGTTCGCAATGACTAATTTCGACAGGTTTTTAAGTTAGTAGCAGCGGAGATTCTAAAAGAGTATGTGTTATATGTGGGACGTTGAGAGCGCCTATATATGCCTACCTGCTCGTAGATCAGTAGGCGTGACTCTTGAGCGACTCGGTGAGGGAGCGTGTAGCACTCAAACAGACTGGGGGGTAGATGATCTATTATTGAGAGTGTGAGTGACAAGTATTTGTACTCATCTATCCCTCTTTTAGTGGATTGTTTATCTCCGGGGCTTATCCCGACGTAGGGCGCAGTGGACGCTCGAACTGGGTTAATAACGTTGTGTGTCTCCTTGTGCTTGTTTGTGTGCTTTTCTTTATCTGCTTTTCGTGTGAGACTTTCATGAGTGCTTGTGCTACTGTAATACCCACAAACCACACCGGAGGAACTAACAATATATATATATATATAATAGATAAATAAAATCAACGAAAACTTCGGATAAACAACTGTTACAGGTGTACATAACACAAAACAAGATAGACATATAACTGAAAAATTGATGAAAAACATAAATGAAAAATTGATGAAAATCATAAGAAATACAACATTGAAAACAACATCAACTATAGATGCATCATATCAACCTCAACTCCACATATGCATCATATACAACATACACATATAATATCACAAAATAGAAGATAACATGACAAAACAAAATGACGAGAAGAATCAGTAAAAGTATACAATTGACAAACAATAAACATATCAACAAAATCATCACATTCATAAGAAACAATAACTCTAAAAAGAGTAAAAAAAAAACCTGATTAGGCTTGAAATTTGGGTTATGGCTTGCTAGTTGTCCAGTTAGCATCGCAATTTGTACCTCTAATTGTTTTATTTTTTCTTTTATAGCATCAAATTCAACTTGTGTAGGCCCACTAAAATAAGGCATACTATTCGAGCTGCTTTATGATCCATATATTTGGGTTTTGACGGCTCCAAGTCCCAAGCCTCGAACATAGCCCGAGTGTTCTTTGCCAAAAGCACTAATATATGCATCATTTTCGGATAAAGTCTGAGACCGAATAACTCAGTTTTCCCCTGCAGCAAGAAAAAGTCGATGTTTTATAACCACTTTATTATCATACAGATATCAAAGATAACATATAAAAATCATATTTAACTTACATGATTCTTCTTGGCCTTCTCGTTTACAGAAGACCCATCATGTTTTTTTGTGTAGCCAGCTTTAAACAACGCAACTCTGGTAACAGGCTCATCACCTCTAACTTTCTACAAAATTATATCAGTTTAATATACAAACAATATTGTGTACAACTAAACACACATAATTAAGGTTGCTCATGAAATGAAAGTAATAACCAGCTCATTCTCCAATCTAGCAAATGACTTTGACCCTAATATATGATGCATTGTTAGATTTCTGCGATTCTTAGTATTTTGAGTCGCTTGCGTCTGTATAATACAATAGAAACATTAAAATGGAAACGATAATTAATAACCAATGATGAAACAAATAATCTTTGTATGAGTATTACCTCTGTGTCAGAGCAAGCTCTGTACGCAAAAAAATCATCCCAATCATGCAAATCATTCCAATCACAAATCATCCCTATCATCCTAATCATCCCTAAAGTATTGGTCAAATTGATCGCCCCAATCAACCCTATCATATGAATCAACCCTCTTGTTTAGGTCGTATCGATAGTCCCTCCATTTCTTTCCTAAACTCTTGAAAATATAATTCTTGTGTCAAGCATCATTGACCTCAAATTTCTACAAATAAACAAATATATCAATATACATGTTAGAAAATTTACAAATAAACGTGATTTAAATATGATTCAAACCTCTATAATGCAATTCCACACAGAAGCTTTATAATGTTGTGGAATCGTACTCCACTTTTCCTATCCGATAGGAAGCACGCGATATTTTCTTATAATAAGACCTAAAAATCGACCAAGAATCCCCCCAGACTCATCAATTGGCTGGTCCCGATGATTCTATTCCACAACAATCCTCTTATGTCGAGGAAGCTTCTTATTGTCTTCTGTTCGCATGCATTCTCGGTTCACTTCTCCATTTGGCCCTAACATTTAAAAAAAAAATCCGAAGGCATTATATGAGTGATTAACATTCATAACCTATAATCAGGGAAAAACTTCAGAAGCAGCCATTTGAATTAATAAATAAAATATATATGTTAATAACCTCTAATTAGCACGCTCTAGGTTCTTCCGCCTTTTTTACGATTTCTATCAACACGAGCATCAGCGTATTCTTGTACAATTTCTACCTGCTCTGGCTGCATAAGAGCTTCTTGGTGCTCTTGAGCATCAATCTGTGGTGTCGACATAAATGTATTTGGCCTCATAGCATGGCCCGGGACTGAGTCTTCAATAGAGTTTGCCATACCTGCAAACAACCCATGTAAGAAAGAGTTAGTTTATACTAACATTTAAAAATAATAAAATACTAGAATATGCAAGGATGATAATTATCCCAAACTCGATCATTAATTGCTGAATTTGATGGGGTAAACCTGCTTTGAGTAGATTTTTGGTCGGGTTCAAGTAAAACCCGACTATTATGAAGTGAGGCAAGGGCGGGTACATGGATCTTAATACATAATCCAAAAAATAAAATTACAAAAATACCCTTAAATTATACATACTGATATGAATACCCACTTGAATTTTCTTTTCGTAGATTTGAAATAGTTAACTTTGTTGATATAGTTTTATAATAATGTTATTTGTTTAGTATTATAATTTTAAAATATTGTTATTTTGCTTTATTGTAAAAACATTGCATACTTGTTAGTCTTGTTTTAAGTTATTTTTTATAACAAATTATGTTTTAGATTAATTTTTATGTAAGGGTGGAGGCGGAGATCCCTGCGGATACCCGAATCCCATGTTTAGGTATAGGGTGAGATTTTGAAAATCCGATGAACATCGGGGGTGGGGCAGGGAAGGCAAAACCCGGCCTCAACTTGATGCCCTGCCATCCCTAAGAGTTAATATCAATATCACGTTCGAGTATAGAACATAGAGATAGTATCATATTATTAGCTAAACCACCTTGAAAAGCAAACTCAATGAAAATCGTATCTAATCATCCACATGTGAGTTTCGGAGTGTTGGAATCCAAGATTTATCTATACCTACTAAGACATTTTTTTTTAAAAAACACAAACAACAAATAACACTTATTTGTTGATACTTATTTACTTAGTTAACAAGTGACAATTACAAACCAATATTGTTAGACTTAACCTGGGCATTGGGGCTCAACCGGGTTTGACTCAGGATTGAATCGAGGTCAATAATAAAATATAAAAAATATATTACAATAATTAATAATAGAAAGATGTGATTTAAAATATAATTATAATAATATAAAAAATCATAATGAACTAAATTTAATATGTAAAACTTTAATTTTATATACCACTTAGTCTCCAAAAAGCTAAAATATTCCAGATCATCATAGAAATGAAAACCCATAGAAATGACAGGGTCACATGAAATGATAAAAAAAATAATCTTTATTAATGGTATACCAGGAATCTGATAGAGCAACACGAAAGACCTCTAATCCACTGGCAATTGATGGCATGGCTAACACTGATTCTATTGGCTAACAATGCCATCATATAAATATATCAAAATAAGATAAATACTTGATGAAGTCTTTTTTTTCATAAGTGCTAATGAATCAAAATAAAGAAAAAACATTGAGCCATACTGTAGTGAAATACAATTCAAAAGAAGAATTCATAATAACAGCAGAAGATAGATGATGAAAGATAGCAATTATACTAAAAATAATAATAACTAGGATCATGATGGTCAACATAGATAATTATTTCAAAAAAAAACAGGCTGAAGAAGCAACAATAAGCTTGACATGAACTTCATATGTCACTCATCAACTATATGAAGAATTGCCAAATCTGTTGAAACTGTAATAAAATATATTAGCAAATTAATGGACCAACATCAAAAATCATTCAGAACACAGTACACTTTTGCTCTTTGTTTTCCACTAACAATTTAGTTAAATAAAATTGAAACTAAATCCTGGGTTATAAATTTAATGGCAAGATTAAAACTTTTCGAACTTTAAGGAACTTAAATATTGCCATTTTTGCGCTATGTCTCTACATCAGTTGTGCTAGGATCAATAGAAAAATTGATGCACACACCTAATATGACTAAAAATGAACATGCAAAACTCTCAAGTTTAGGAATCACAAGGACACAAAAGGCATGTTCCTTGTGCGTAAAGGTCAAAGAAATAAACATCTCAAATTTCATAACATAAAACCTCAACACAAGATTGAAATATTATAAAATTGCATTCATTAAAAATCCTCAAAACAACCCTTGTAATCATCAAGGATGAGAATACTCCATGAAATAAGAAAGTCATACAAGAAAACTGAAAAAAATAAAAAATAAAAAATAAACCCACAAAAAGTAAACTCAAGAATAAGAAGCCATACTAATTAACGTTCTTAGCAAGGATTCTAGTGAATCAATTGAGGATCACTTCACAAACCTGTGCAATCCCAAACTGCTTCGGGCGCTTCTCAAACCATGGATTCACCACCTTCTCCTGCAATCCGAAGAACAACAATCCTGATAATCAAGTCAAATTAAGATTAATGAAAAATATCAGAAAATACACATGCAAATGATAATATATAAATACCTTGCTGACAATGCAGACGAACACAGAAGGTCACTCGATTAGGGATTTCAAAGAGGGTTTCGGGGAAGGTGGCAGCGAGAAGACTTTTCAGACCAGGAAAAAACTATATATATATATTAATTAATTTCACAATAATTTTATTTATTAATTTAAGAGTAATACTATATAGAGCGAAGAAACCACACGAACCAGCCACACGACTGATGTAACTGGTGACGTGGAAAATATTTTTTTTATTTTATTAATTTTTTTTATAAAGTAAACACGTGAGTCTGTCTCTCTCACTCTCGTGTGGCTCTCTCTCTCTCTCTCGTGCCGCTTCTTCCCCCACTCCCGGCCCCCGCTCCCGGCCTTTGCTTCCCTCCCCGCTCCCGCCGTTTCTCTCCCCGCCCGTCCCAGCACTCGTGATCATGTATCTTAATTAAAGCTTCTCGTACACCACCGATCTCATGCCCTAGCTTCTCGTGCACCACCGATCTCATGCACCACCGATCCGGCCGCCACTCTCTCTCTTGTCCACCACCGACCTGTGCCTTAGTTTCTCTTCAAAACCAAACGAGAGAGAGACGGTGGCCGGTCACAAGGGAGGGAAGCGGCGGCCACATGAGAGAGAGAGTTTCTCTTCAAAACCAAACGAGAGAGAGACGGTGGCCGGTCACAAGGGAGGGAAGCGGCAGCCACACGAGAGAGAGAGAGAAAGCCCCACACGAGAGAGACACAAACTAGGGCTGACCTGTGCCATAGTTTTACTTTATCAATTTAATTAAATAAAAAAAATATTTTCTACGTCACCAGTCACATCAGTCGTGTGGGTGGTTCGTATGGTTTCTTCGCTCTATATATCATTACTCTTAATTTAATAAGCATTTATACTACCTAAATTATAGTTTGTTTCTTTTTTTTTTTAATTCGGAAACAATATAAATATAATTATTTTAATTTTTAAAATACACATATATGTTCAATTTAATGTTTAATTTATTTAAACTTGTTTACTTTTGTTTCAATGTAAATAATATTTAAATAGACCTTGGTAAATTTTCTCATTTTGTTTTGAGTGTTTACAATAGAAACTAGGATTAAATAGCTCTTTAGAATGAAAACTATTAGTATATCTGATTTTGAAATAATTTATCGTACAGATAAAGTGTAATTAATTTTTTTAATTATTAATAACATATTTAATATAAATAAAAAGTATTATATTTTTTTTCAAAATATTTATTTTATAACAAACAAATAATAATAAATATTATATTATATATTACATATTAAAAAATAGTTCATAATTTTAAAATAATACTTAAAAATATTTTTATTAAACTCACTAGCATTTACTCAAATGACTCTGACCCATAACCTAAAGGATTTGATGTTTGAACCGATTTTAATAATGGGGTATATTCTAAACAATATATAAACTGTTTTTTATATTTTTTTTCATATAAAATAAAAATATATTTTCAATAATTATAATTATTTGAAATAGCTAATAAAACATTTAATTTAAAGAAACGAATGAAATTAAACATTTTCAATCACTAATATTACATTAAATACAAAATGTAGACTTCAATGTAATAGGTACAATTCTTTAAAAAAATTATTTTTTTAAAACTTTTTTTAATAAAATTATACAACTGAATAGAATGAATTCTTTTTTCACTCTCTCACAAGCTAAATGATACCATAAATATAATTAAAAATTTAATGTTAACAAAAAAATAAAAAAGGAAAATAATATTTTTATTAAAACAGGGTAATCTGAATTTTTTTTTTTATTTCTGGTGATAAAAATATCAAAAATGTAATATCTTGCATATTTTTCACGTAATTAATAAAATGAAAGAAAATAAAAATTGTTTTAGAAGGTTTGACCGCCAACAATGGAATGCAGTGTCGTCGTCTTCCTCTCAACTCCCACTGACCACCTGAAGGGCATCCTCTCCTCGCCGAGCCTTCCGATCGCTTTCCGACCCGCTCGCAGGCGGATCGGAGATGGACGGCCATGGAGGACTTGGAGTTCCGGAGAGGAGTGGCATGGTGGGGAGGAAGAAGCCGTCGGAGAATGGGAACTCCGATGGAGGGCGGAGGCCTCTCTCTTCTCGTTCCTCGTATACCATTCTCGTCTTTAGGGAGAAGAGATTTTTTATTGGTTTAGTGCAAAGATCAGTGTTTGTGAACTGGTTTATTGCATGAAATTGATTGAATTTTGTTCCTTTTTTAAAATTTTGTCTCATGTTTGTGCTAGATTAATCTTTGTTTTCCTTGCTTTAATTTGTTGTTAATCATCTATTTTATTGATGTTTGTTCATCTTGTGTTGGATTTTAGCTTGATTTTGATTATCTCTGGTTTGCAATTAGACTTTTGAGTGTTCAACGTGAATCTCTACAACAGGACAGGGTTACCATCTCTCATGATAAAGTGTTGGGTATTGGGCTCCCGTCCTATGTGGAGAAAAGTCCAAATGGTCCAAGCCCATTAGGGTTCACTTTATTAAGTGTTTTCCATCATATTAGGGTTAAGAGAGTGAAAAAAATCGGGGGATATAGCCGCCATGAAAGATAAAAACGCAGATTTTTGCGAGGGTTCGGATTTGGCGAGAGCAACAAATTCAAAGTGGTGTTTGGAGGGTCAAACGATGTCCGATTGAGCTGAAATTTGGTGGGCACATTCGGGACTTGCAGAGCTTGATTTCCACCAGACGATTTGTGATTTGGATTCTCCTAACTCAAGATATGAGGGTCGAGCAGAAGCTACAGAAATATTGCTTTTTGTTTCCAATATAAAGCTTGTTTTAACTATTGTTTTGGTCAAGTTGTATTTTTATTTATGCTCATTCTCGAGACTCTCTTGTACCCTGAATTTGATTATAGTGGAGCTTGGATTGGTCAAGATTGACCCGTGGTTTTTCACCCTTGATTTAAGGGTTTTCCACGTAAAATTTGGTGTCTTGTGTGATTGCAATTTTGGTCTTGTTAGGTTGCTCTCCTTCATCTAGCAAGCTTGGGGATTGTTTATTTGTTTACAATCTATTGAGATTGTTGCTTAATTCCCATCAGAGTGGTATCAGAGCCAGGTTCTCAATCTTTGTGATCATAGTGGTTTTATTGCTTGAATGATGGAGCCAAATACAAACAGGATGATTAGTTTGAATGGAAGCAATTATCATCTTTGGAAAGGGAAAATGAAAGATTTGTTGTTTGTCAAAAATATGCACTTACCTGTGTTTGCTGCGAAGAAGCCAGATTCAAAATTTGATGAAGAATGGGCATTTGCACATCAACAAGTTTGTGGGTTTATTCGGCAATATGTTGATGATAATGTTTACAATCATATTGCTAATGAGATTGAAGCCAAAAAATTGTGGGAGAAGATTGAGTCTTTGTATGCTTCAAAGTCAGGAAACAACAAGCTGTATTTGTTGAATTCCATGATGAATTTGAGATATAAAGAGGGAACTTCTATATTAGATCACTTGAATGTGTTTCAGGGGTTTCTTGATCAGTTGTCAGGGATGAGTATTAAATTTGAGGATGAAATTCTTGGACTTTGGTTGTTGAACACACTACCAGATACATGGGAGACATTTCGGGTCTCAATAATAAATTCTGCTCCAGGTGGTGTGGTGTCTCTAGAGTCAGTTAAGAGTAGTACTCTTAATGAGGAGATGAGAAAGAAGGCTCAAGGTTCTTCTTCTCAACCAGAGGTTCTGCTTCATGAAGATCGGGGGAGAAATCTTCATAGAAATCAGAAAGGTAGAGATAAAAGCAGAAGCAAGTCCAAGTCCAGATACAAGGATGTTGAGTGCCATTATTGTCACAAAAATAGGGGCACATAAAAAAAGGAATTGTTTCAAATGGAAGCGAGAAAACAAGGGAAAGGGCAAGCGGAGAAGAAGGATCAAGATGGTGATTACGTGATCTGCTGCTACTCGATGATTTGGTCTTTACTATCGAGACCGATATAATCAACATTGTATCCGATGAGTTAAAGTCTGGGTTGAGGATAGTGGTGCTACTTTGCATGTGACGCCAAGGAAGGAATTCTTCACATCTTTCAAATCTGGAGATTTTGGCTCATTGAAGATGGGTAACAGTGGCATTGCAAAGGTGGCTGGTATTGGAGATGTGTGTCTGCAAACTACCATGGGTATGAAGCTACTTCTAAAAGATGTAAGGTATGCTCCTGATGTTCGCTTGAATCTTATTTCAGTTGGCAGACTTGATGATGACGGATATGACAACTGCTTTGGTGGTGGAAAATGGAAACTTACCAAAGGAAACATGGTTGTAGCCCGTGGAAATAAAGATTCTAAGTTGTATTGGTTGAAAGGTGTTATTCCTAGTGATGATGTGAATGCAGTAGATATGGAGGCATCTTACTTGTGGCACAGAAGACTTGGTCATATTAGTGAAAAAGGACTGTCTAGCTTGGCTAAAAAGAATGTGCTTCCAGGATTGAAGAATGCAGAGTTAGAGAGATGTTCTCACTGTATGGGCTGGAAAAACAAAACAGGGGTATCCTTTAAGAAGCATCCCTCTTCAAGGAAGTCGAGAGTTGCTTGAGTTAGTACATTCGGATATTTGTGGACCTTTAAAGGTAAAAATCTTATGGTGGTGCCTTATACTTTCGACATTCATTGATGATCATTCCAGGAAACTTTGGGTCTATGCTTTGAAGACCAAAGATCAGGTGCTTGAAAAATTCAAAGAATACCATGCCTTGGTTGAAAGACAGTCTGTTAAGAAGCTCAAATGTATCAGGAGTGATAACGGTGGTGAGTATTGTGGATCTTTTGATGCATACTGTAGACAACACAGAATCAGATATGAGAAGACACCTCCCAAAACTCCTCAGCTTAATATTCTGGTAGAGAGAATGAACAGAACATTGATGGAAAGAGTTAGATGCATGCTTTCAGAAGCAAAGTTACCTCAAATGTTTTGGGGTGAGGCATTGTGTGCAGGAGCACATGTTATCAATCTTAGTCCTGTTGTGGCCTTGAAAGGTGATGTGCCAGATAAAGTATGGTTTGGAAAGGATGTTTCCTATGACCACTTAAGAGCTTTTCGTTGTAAAGCATTTGTTCATATTCCAAAAGATGAGAGGTCTAAGCTTGATGAGAAGACTAGACAATGTATCTTCGTGGGCTATGGTCATAATGATGAGTTTGGGTATAGACTGTATGATCCAGTGAAGAAGAAGCTGGTTAGAAGCCGTGATGTGGTATTCATGGAAAACCAAATGCTTGATGACATTGATAAGGTGGGGCAGAAAGATCCCTTGAAGTTAATTAATGCAGAGCCAGTTCATGTTACACCAAATCTAGAGGCAGTTGATATTGATGTTCATAATGATGATCAGCAACTTGGAGATGAATTAGATGTTCCAAGAATGGATGTGCAGATACAACCTGAGCAACATGAAGATGAACCTGAAGATCCACCTCAAGTTCCACTTAGAAGGTCTAACAGAGAGAGACATGTGTCCACCAGATATCCATCTGATGAGTATGTGACCTTGACTGATGGGGGAGAACCAGAGAATTACAAAGAGGCCATAGAAAGTGAAGAAAAACAGAAATGGATTCATGCAATGGAAGATGAAATGAAATCCTTAGATGACAATCATACATTTGATATAGTCAAGTTGCCTAAAGGCAAAAGGGCCTTAAAGAATAGATGGATTTACAGGGTGAAATATGAAGGAAATTCAGCATCTCCTAGATATAAAGCTAGATTGGTGGTGAAAGGTTTTAGTCAAAGAAAGGGGATCGACTTTGATGAGATTTTCTCACCTGTTGTGAAAATGACATCTATTAGAACTGTGTTGGGTTTAGCTGCAACTCTTGATTTGGAAGTTGAGCAAATGGATGTCAAAACTGCATTTCTCCATGGTAATTTGGAGGAGGAAATTTATATGGAACAACCTGAGGGTTTCAGGGTGCAAGGTAAAGAAAATCATGTGTGTCTGTTGAAAAAGAGTTTGTATGGCTTGAAACAAGCTCCACGACAATGGTATAAGAAGTTTGAATCGGTTATGATTGAGCAAGGCTATAAAAAGACTACTTCTGATCATTGTTTCTTTGTGAGCAAGTTTGCTGATAGTGATTTTATTATCTTGCTATTGTATGTTGATGACATACTTATTGTTGGGAAAGATTTTTCTAAAATTGACAGGTTAAAGAAGCAACTCAGCAACTCATTTGCTATGAAAGATTTGGGATCAGCAAAGCAGATATTGGGTATTAGTATTGTGCGTGATAGAAAAGAGAAGAAGCTTTGGATGTCTCAAAAAGAAATATATTGAGAAGGTGCTCGGAGAGGTTCAACATGGGAACGCTCTAAGTCCGTAAGCATTCCTCTAGTGCACATTTCAAACTAAGTGTTAGTCAGAGTCCTTCAACTGAGACCGAGAAGGTTGACATGGAAAGTGTTCCAAGCCCATTAGGGTTCACTTTATTAAGTGTTTTCCATCATATTAGGGTTAAGAGAGTGAAAAAATCTGGGGATATAGCCACCGAAAGATAAAAAACGGCGATTTTCGCAGGGGTTCGGATTTGACGATGAGCGACAGAATTCAAGTCGGTGTTTGGAGGGTCAAACGATGTCCGATTGAGCTGAAATTTGGTGGGAACGTTCGGGACTTGCAGAGCTTGATTTCCACCAGACGGTTTGTGATTTGGTTTCCAATATAGCTTGTTTTAGCTATTGTTTTGGTCAAGTTGTATTTTTATTTATGCTCATTCTTGAGACTCTCTTGTACCCTGAATTTGATCATAGTGGAGCTTGGATTGGTCAAGATTGACCCGTGGTTTTTCACCCTTGATTTAAGGGTTTTCCACGTAAAATTTGGTGTCTTGTATGATTGCAATTTTGGTCTTGTTAGGTTGCTCTTCTTCATCTAGCAAGCTTGGGGATTGTTTATTTGTTTACCATCTATTGAGATTGTTGCTTAATTCCCATCAGAAAGAGCTATGGCTGTTGTTTTCACGTAATTAGTATTCATATATCTACTGTAATTATCAAGAGAATGGAACATCTAGCTGTGCATCATTTTATATTTTAGAAGTTAATACAAGAGTAATTGTATAGATTGATTACTCTTTAAAGAATTGTCCACAGCTTAACATCATTTCATTGCTAAAAGCAAGGGTTAGATAAGCTCGTATATCTGTACATACCTTGGCCAAAGAACATGCACTGATCATTGAGCTTAGTTTGAGTCAACTCTGAATTTGCTTCATATTCAGGCCAATGTCTTTTCAGGTTGAGTCTTAGATGATTGTATTCACAATATTTGGTGGAACTGAATATGAGGAAGAACTATAGTCAGGAATAAACAAGTTGTTAAAGGGTAAAGTTGAGAAGGGTCACATTTGCATCCTTATGAGAAGAAATAGTTTTGGTAACTGATTTGATGTTCCAAGGTATAATTAGTCTTGCGCTCTAACAATTTACATGATCAAGGAACCAAATTTACAGGAAAATATTGGTATTCAGGTCTAATAAATTAAGATATATATATATATATATTAAAAAAAAAATCAAAAGTTGTGTAGATTTCGTTATTGACATCTCCAAATGCCTTCACTCAGTTCTGAATGCGAGGCTATTTTTTGGGGAAAAAAGATTAAAGGAAGTGGGAAGAAAAAATCTTCTCCAGCATATTCTAATGACTGGTCAAATTTAAGTTGCAAATCTTGCTTTTGGGCTTGAGCATCCACCTTTTAATTTGCGTTAAGTCTCACTACTTGCCTTAAATGATCTTTTGGTGAATTAGTATGTGCCATTCAAATGCATTTTTGGCGCCCACTTGCATTTCATGTTTGTTCCTATTGACTCTTGTCCCTATCTGTGTTATATCAGTTTGAGCGGCCTTCTTTGTGCTTTTAGCATCAACCTTATGCTTCTTTAGCATGTGCCCTTTTAATAATGAAATTTATAACAAGTGATGGATCTTTTTTGCCTCCCTCTTTGGAAGGTGATCAATGGCATCTTTTTTTTAGTTACGCCTTCCTTCTTGATAGAGTCCTGGTTGCATCCTATACTTACCTCATACGGCTGCCGGCCTTGGATTGTATTTACTTTGTCTTTTAAATGATCAGATTGCTAATTGTTGTGACTTTGGTCATGCATTAAATTATATCATATTATCAATTCTGGCTGCAGTATTCATTCCTTGCTTTTGATGATAAGAGGTATGTTTTCATTTAAAAGCTTGTATTTTAACCTAGCAGGACACTACTAGAAGTTGAAAATATTCATAGCGATGCCTTGTTATATGCTTTTAGACTTTAGAAGTCAGTTAGAAGCAGCAGAGAAAAAGACAGTTTCATTTTTCTTTTTTCACTTTATAAGTTGAAGAACTTGGGAGAAAATACTTTATCGGGTTGCTTCATTTGCTAATTTTGTCAATAGGTTCTTCATCATCAAATGCATAGAAAGCTAACAGTTGACATGCTCTTGCAATATTTGTGCTTCTATAAAATGCACAGTAGCAAAAAGTTTAGTAATTGACATATTCCTGGAAATTGGGAAAATGGTTTCATCTGGAAGGCATGTTGAATGCTTAGAAAACAATACATCATGAATGTTATGATATCTATGTGCATGTAACTGTTGATTAACGTATTCTTGCATACCTGTTTTAACTATGGGAAAATGATTTCAGCTGGATGGCATGTTCAATTGTGAGAGACCGGCTCACCTCAGTGAGACCCGGAACAGAACTCGTCGCAAGCCAGATATTATTTTGCTTAGTCGGAAAATAATTCACACTCCCCCGGAGTCGAACCTGTGACCTAAGCCTTTTGTCTCACTTAAAGTGAGCGCCTTTCACCAATTGATCCGCATCACTGAGGTGGGCCGGTCTCTCACAAAAAAGGCGCGCTCATTTCTCAGTGAGACCCGGAACAGAACTCGTCACAAGTCAGGTATTATTTTGCTTAGTCGGGAAATAATTCGTACTCCTCCGGAGTCGAACCCGCAACCTAAGCCTTTTGTTTCACTCTCACATCGATGCTTAGAAAACAATACATCATATGTGACAGTTTTTTTTTTTTTAAAGTAAATGTGGATAAATCATAGCTTTATTGAAAATAACAAAATAGAACAGAAGAGCAGTCCTCTCACCAGAGGTGAAAAACAAAGCAAAGTACAATAAAGCAAAAAAAAAACCAAAGATAAACACTGGACAGACGAAAAACACCGTCTGGGACTTCAGGCCCGTCCAGACAAATAAGAGGGCCTACTCCTGTGCTACTTCAAACACCGGATAAATGGCTCATTTCAATATGAAAATCTATAATGTCATCTCACTAATATATGACCAAAGTGAGAGAGTGACAGACAAATTGATTCTTTCGCTTTGCGCAATTTTGTCATAATTAAATGTTAAAAAGCTCATCTACAGTACAGAAATTTATTACAAAATTTAAAACATTTATTTCACCTGTTAAATTAAAAATTAATTATTTTTTATTTTAAGTTTCCTAAAAGATAAACAGTTAAAGGAGGATTTACTGAGGTTGTACTTGTTAGTAATTGATGATGATAAATAATTGGCAATAATCAGACGTGCCCAATTATTTTTCAAATTGTTTAGCAGATACATATTAAAATTGCTTCTAGTAATGCACAACTAGAACTTTGTTTTTATTTTTTGCTTTTGTATAAGAACATGAACAAACAATTACTGTAATTTAATGCTTGTCTTGTTACAAAATAATTATATTATTTACTTTTACAAATAACCTAACTAAATATTCACAGCATATTATTCATTTAATATTGCTTACTAAATTATAATTATTTTAAATATCAAACTCCAATGAATTTTTTTTAAAATTTTGTATAAGAACATGAACAAACAATTCATGCTTCATTAAAAATTTATAATTTTACTTTATTATAAGTAATCAAGCTACTTTTTATTTTTATTTTTTTCTTTTCTTAATTCCGTGCTTAATAACTATAAAACTAGTGCGAAACTTAAATTAAAAACTATAATGTCATTTCAATATTAAAAATTTAGCTTTATTAAGTTTTCCCCACATTCCACTGTATATATAGTAATATACATATATACATATATATACATACGTGTATATATATATATATATATATATATATATATATATATCTATATGCTTAAAAACTATTATGTTTTTCCACACATTCTACCGTCATTTCAATTCCCAGATATGTAATTCCCAACATGTCAACCACAATATGCTAGAATTTTCCAATGATAAATTATTGGAAAATTGTTAGATGAAAATAAATATATATGTACTTTTTTTTTTTTGTACTCCATGCGTAATCCATTGATTGAGTCTCATGCTTTAAAAAAGGATATATTATTATATAACAATATGTGCACACTTATCATGAGAAAAATGAACAAATTGTGAATACAAATTGCATTCATTTTGAAAGTCCTATGTTGTGTGTACATCTATATATTATATATATATATATATATATATATATATATATATATATATATATATATATATTATATAGATAATAAGAACAATGAATCAATTATAAAAATGAACATTCAAACCGCTATTTTATTTCTAAAATACTTATTTACCTTAAGTATAATTAAAATTATTACCTTTTAATTGGAATATTGAAAGAAACCAATTACATATAATATTATAATAATTATTTCTATATATATATATATATATATATTATAAGAGTAGATATCTCTAAATATTTTTTCCCTTTGCTTTTTGAAGATGAATATTTAATAAATAAAAGCAAGCTTTTAAAAAAATTAAATTAAAAATATTTGAATCCCTTATTATATTAGTTATCTTATCAAAGATCCAATGCATAAGTCCAAACATTTACATTTATGTTTTTAGAAATTTATGTTTCCATTCTAATTTAATAACCTTCACGAACACATCATTTGATTTCTTATAACAAAATGCACCTTGATTTTTGAATTTGCATTATTTGTGATTTCTTGATTTCTTTTATTATATCTAGTTATTGCTCAAGAAGAATTCAATGCCTGAGTGGACAAAGGAAAACAGTAAGCTTCATAGTTAACAATAAGATTTATGAATTTGCTTATGATGTTTTTTTTTTCTTAACATTTAATTTCACTTCTTGCACAGAATCATTAATACGGCATATTTGGTTAAATTATTAAAATATAATTGATGTTTTTATATATCATAGAAGTCTACATTTCATATTATTGTTATTTAGAAATAAGCTCTATATTTGATAAGAGTATTAGAAAAAAAAAAATTACATTTAATAGTTGCCATCTCTATATAATCGCATATTTAATATTGCATCAATGTTGATTAGTATTATAATAAATATGCATCAATGTTGACTAGTATTATAATATTTTATATATGTTATAATATCTTTTTTTTTTCTTATTCTCATCTTCATATATATATATATATATATATATATATATATATATATATATATATATATCGATGAGTGCATCTATATGTGTATAGAGGTGGTAATGAGGCGGAGAATCCCATATCTCCACGGGGACCCAAACCGATGGGGACGAGGATTCCCCGAATCCCTCCCCCGTGGGGTGGGGACGGGGCAAATCCATCCCTGTTTCCTAAATGGGGGCGGGGGTGGGGAATGCCCTCTCCGCTTCGTGAGGATCTCCGACCCGATTAAAATATATATATATATACACATGTATGATGTATATATATAATTTTTTTTCAACATTAAAAAATTCAAAAACCTAAATAATGATATAAAAAACTCTATATTTAATTTAATTAATTAGATTAATCACATAAACTATTTATTTTAAACTAATAACAATTAAAATTAGATATTAGAAGTTTTATATAAATTCAAAGGCCTAAGTCGTTGTATTTGATTGTAATCATATACTACCTACTTGTATGAATTTTAAATTTTATGTTTTGCTTTATATTGACAACCATTTTGAGAATTTTTTTTTAAAGATTTTAAATGTTGGTTTGACAAGTTTTTTGAGCTCAATGTTGAGTAGATTTGATGTTATCATATTTTTATGTAAATATCTAGAGTAAATTTTTTGGTAGGATACCCAACTATGGTGAATTATCACTTTGGGGTCCAAACTTTGATTTGTATCAAAATGGTGCCTCAGCTTTAATTCCGTTTCACCAGTCAGTCACCCGAAAATTTCTGGCTTGTTTCATCTGACGTGGACACCGGAAAGTTGACGTCGACGCTTATTTACCACGTCATCTGCACAGCTGGTGATGCCACGTCATTTTAAGTGTGCCACGTGTGTAACCCTACCCCATGTCAGCACACCAACATTGCCACCAAAGCCCTTTTTGATATCTCTAACCTCTGTCTTTGTTCCCGAGATAAGAGGAGAGAAAGGGCAAGCAAATCTAGGGTTTGTCTTCAATCTAGCAAGGGAGAGCTCAAGGCTGCAGTCAAAGAACGAAATTGCGGTGACCAACAAGCTTGAAGAATAGATGACAGTAAATTGGGAGAGAAGACATGAGGGGGAGGAAGCCCCTGAGTATTGTAAGTGCTCATATTCTTAAACCCTATCACTTTTGGCAACATTATTAATTTTTGAAAGTGACGTTCATGTGAAGTTCGGGTCCACAATTGGATTTTTCTTGATGCCCTAACTCTATTCCTTTATGCCATGATTTTTCTTGATGCCATGATTTTTATTTCTTTAATGTTTCTTTAATTTATGTCCTTGTGTGTCAGGTTAATGGTAGCCATTCAAACCATTACGTTTTCAAAGCAAAAACCACACACATGCTTATATAGTTCTTCTCATGTAGTTTTTCTCACATGAAAAGGAAAGTACCTCCTTAGGAATTTTTACCTGTACATTGACATAAAATCATCTATTCTCAATTCATTGGGTAATTTTAAAAGAATAGAAATTAAAATAACAATGAGATATATGGCATTAACTCACTTGTTAAAACTGTCAAGGTAGTGAATATTTATAATATGTAAGCAAGAATCTTTTACTACTTGCAAGTTCATGAAACCTTCAGGGGTATATATGAAACAGAAAATTACTGTAGACAATCAACTCAAACATTTTGGCATCTCTTAACAGACAGTGAAATCAATTCTTTTAAAATGAAAAGCAATAGTAAATTCATTCATAATTATGGAAAACCAATATATTTTTCACACAATCTAAAAATACATTAATCTCAATCAACACATAATAAATGCTATTGCAGGACTATCAAACATCAACACATAAATGGGCACCATAATTGGAATCAATCTGTTTACTGGCAACCAATAATGGTCATAGAAAGTGAGAACATAGCCTAATAGGGATGTTTTAACTGCTTTGACCTCTGCTGAGGTCTTAGCTTGTGCATGCTCAATCTCTCCAGTCTTTTCTGCTTATTGTCTTACCAAAAAATAAGAAGGCAAATGAAATAAAAACACTAAAAATGAAAAGTTTTGTTTTATAATATGATTTTACATGTCAAGTTAAGATGTGAAGTTTGGGTCCCAATGTTTTAACTTAAATCAGATTCTATTGATTTTACATGTCAAGTTAAATGTGATCTAAGTTAGTTACAGGGCATGATTTATTATATGTTCTTTGTTTTTTATGTGTAGTTAGATATAATTTAACTTACTTTACACACTTTATTTACAGTACCCATTACAGAATTATTCACGATAAGGATGCATTATGTAGTGGGTGCAGTAAAAAGTTTTGTATGGCATGTGGATTACTGTAGTTCAGATCAAATGTCTAGGCTAGAACTAATTAGCATGGCTAAGGAGTTTGGGTTGGATATTGATAGATGTACAATTTGGTGGTTGGTTGTATTTGGTGAGGTACAGGATCTGAAAGAAATAAAAACAGATTCAGATGCTTTAAGTATGGCACTTTCTGTAGGGGCTACCAAGGAGATTAATGTGTACATTAAATATGCAAGGTCTGATTGAACCCAACATGAAACTATCCACCATGATGAAGGAGAAGATGGTGAAGGAGATAATAATCAAGTAGGTGTTGATCAAGGATACAAAGATGTAGAAGCAGAAAAGGAAGAGGAGGATGCAGATGTTGGACAAGATGGTGACTTACAAGGTATCTTGTTAGGAAAAAAAATTAAGGACAAGGCAATGGATGAGGAAAATGAATTTTATGATTCAGATTACAGTTTTAATGGGAAGACAGATGGTGAAGATGGTGATGAGGAATCCACAAGGATTAGAACAGAGATAGAAATAGATGGAGAGGCTGCTAGAGTGGGAAGTGATGGGGATGTAGAATCTGAATATGCAAGGTCTAATGAGCTGCAGTCTTGTTCTTCAACGCACGAGGGAGTCACTGTGCCGAATAGACCTAGATATGCGTAATTCAATGAAGAAGTTGATATGAAAAAAATCCACAGCTTTAAGATAGGCATGAAGTTCCAAGTTTTTAAACAGCTTAGGAAGTCAGTAAAGAATTATGGTATCAAGAATCACTATGTGATGAACTTCAAGCCCAATAATAAAAAAAGAAGTGTAAAGCATTCTCGTAGAAAAAGGGTGTCCCTTCTATCTTTTGCGCTTCTCCCATGGTGACTGATAAGAACACAGTTCAAATCAAGACTGGGGTTTTAAAGCATGAATGTACAAGAGATCATGTAAACAAGCATGTTAATGCAGATTGGGTGACAAGGAATTATTTAGAGCAATTTAGGGCAGATCCTGCTTGGAGGATTGCAGGAATTATTCAAGCAGTCAAAAACAATCAAGAGGTGGATATCAGCAGACTGAAAGCTTATAGGGCCAAGAACATTGCACTTAGGTAATTTTTTGTATTTCCACTTATAATATGTGTTTATTTATAATCTATGCTGGTATTCTGAATTTTTTCAGAAGTCACATGTACAAATTTTTGTTTGTTTACTGAAATTATAGATGGTGATGAGAAGTCTCAAATGTCAAGGTTGTATGATCAGAGCTGGAGCTTCTAAAGACACATCCTGGTTCAACAATCATTATCAACTGCACTGACGAGGGTGTCTTCCAAGCATTCTATGTATGCTTGGCTCCATTGAGGGAAGGATTTTTGGCAGGTTTGAGGGATTTTAATAGTTTGTATTTTGTTTTACTTGTCATGATCTGTAATTGTCTTCCTTTTATGTTTTTCCAAATTATGGTAGGTTGTAGGCATTTTGTTTCTCTAGATGGATGCTTGAAGGGGGTGTATGGAGGGCAATTATTATGTGCCGTTGGGATAGATGCAAATGATTGCATCTATCCCATATCTTGGGCTATGGTTAGTAAAGAGAACAAAGATAATTGGAAGTGGTTCTTGGAGGTAAATGGTCTTATCTCCATTTTTTTACTTGGCCAGCATATCTCTTGATGTTGTGTTTTAATCTCTATTTTGTTGTGTATTATTTCTATCATAGATCTTGGCACAAGATTTGAGGATAACTGATAGCAGACATTGGGCCTTTATGTCTGACATACAAAAGGTGAGCAAGTCTGAATTTTTCTCTTTGTGTTTATCTCCTATCTTGAATTTTGGAAATTATTCAATAGAAACTTTACTTGTACTAATTTATAATTGTCTTGGTGTTTCTCTCTTGCCTTTTACTTTGCTTTACTGGTTCTGGATGGTGATGTGGCAATGTGTGAGACACATTCACACAAACTTTCGAAAAACCTTTAGGGGCAAAGCACTAAAAGACCAACTATGGGCTTGTGCTAAAGCCACAAACCTTCATGTCTTTGAAAAAGAAATGGAAATTATGAAGGGGATGTCAGTGGGGGGACATGATTACATGAAAAAGATAGAACCTAAAACACTCGAGTAGGGCATACTTTCAAAGCAAAATTTAAGTGTGACATTCTATTAAATAACTTATGCGAGTGTTTTAATAGTAATATCCTAGAGGCTAGGTTAAAGGGAGTGATCACCACTGACCGAGATGATAAGAACACAATTAATGAAAAAGGATTCAAAAAAGAAGGGATGCAATGAAGAAGGTGACAACATCACATTGCCCAAAAATATTGATGAAGCTTGAAAAATTTAAACAGTTAAGTTGGTTTTATAATACAACTTTGTCGAGGGGACAAATACGAGAGTTATAGGGCCTAATGGCCGCTTTATGGTGGACAAGAGGCAGTGCACATGCTCTTGTAGAAGGTTGCAATTGAGTGGAATTCCATGTGGGCATGCAATATCTGTGTTATACTACAATAAAGAGACACCCGAAAATTATCTGGACAATTGTTACAAGGTTACCACTTTCATGAACACCTATAAGAATATACTAAATCCTACTCATGACAAAGACTCATGGCCTAAGAGCGACCAAGGTCATGTCATTCCACCTGAACCAGTGAACCAAAGAAGAGGTAGGAAAACACTTCTTAGGAGAAAGGAAGCTGAAGAAAACCAAGGCTTCACCAATGGGAAGGTTAGCAAGAGAGGTGTTAAAATGAGATGTAGTGTGTGTGGTGAAACAGGACACAACAAGAGATATCATGGACTAAAGGTTAGTGGTTAATTATGTGTTCTAAAGTTAGAACATTGCAGGGAAATATTTATTTTCATGCCTTGCAAATTTAATGGCATATCTATGATCACAATGTAGGGAAATAGAGATGCTTCAGGCGGGCAAACACATGGAGAGGCAAGCCGAGGTGAATCCATCACAACAGATGATCAAACTGCAATGGTATGTCAGAGAGCTGATGTTGTAAGCAAGTTTTGTGGTATTTTTTATTAATCTAACTATGTTCTTATGGAAATTATTAGAATGATGCTTTGAGACTAATTGATGAAAATGAGAGAGCTGAAGCAAATACAGAAGCAGGGGGAGAATATCACATAACACCACCAACATTGGATCATCAGGTGTCACAGGTGATAAACTGGGTGATATTTATTTTGATGTTCATGTTGATGTGTTAATTATCAGCTAATTAATCTATGAAGCCTGGGAGAATATCACCATTATTTAATAGGTAAGGTAATTAATTTTCTTGCTTACTATTGCAGTTCATTACAATTCCTGTTCAAGCAATTCATGAAGCAACACCCTTAGTAGAATATTCTATGAGACAGCAACAACATGAGTCAGGGATTCCTGTCACACGGGTATGCCTTAAAATCTGATAAAATTTGAAAATGAAGTCTTAAACAATTTTTTTTCCCATCACATTGGCAGGTTCCAATAATACCTAACCAAAAAGCCCATGTGGAATTACCTATTGGAGAAACCCCAGTGAGAAGACCAAAGATAACCATTAGGTCTAAAAAAGCAAGGATAAACGAAGGACCTTCATCTGATGCCAATCCACCATTTAAAAATCCTATTTTTGCTGCAATTGTCCCTAAGCTAAGGTCCCAGGGAAACCAGAAAGATGTCAAAGAAGGGAGTAGAGGGCGAGGCAACAGTGTGTCATCAAGAGAAGAGGGCATGGCTACCACCGTGAAATGGCTCCTCTGCTAGCTCAACCAACCCATGAAGGAAATGCGATCGCTTTGTGATGATGTTTTGTAACCATGTGTTAGTATTGTGTTGTGTAACCATTTGTTGGTACACAGGTGGATTAACCAACATAATTTTTGCTTTGCCCAAATTTATAAAGCCAATTTTGTAAAGCTTTTGATGTACTTTGTACTGTTGGCCAATTTTGTAAATCTTCTCATCTATGTTGTGTTAGTTCATAACAACATCTAGGTCTGTAATGATTCCCATTTTGTAAGAATGAAAATAGTTATAGTTGGTGATCAATGGAAGAGCATTTGGTAAATCTTCTGACCATTAATATTTTTGGCAGGTTAGACTTAGATATGCAGATTTAAACAAACTGCACACATTCAATTTAAATGCAGATTCACTGTAGGGTTTTCATTTGGTCATCAATTAAACAAAATAGCTTAAATGTAGATTCATTACAGGGTTTCCATTTGGTGATCAAATAAACAAAAAATCTTAAATGCATATTTAAGTGTTTCATTTTTTTTAATTGATGTATATTCATGAGGCATGACCTGAAAAATAGTACTAATTGAAAAATATACAAAATTTACATGCTTGAAGGTAAATTGCATGTTTGCATACATTCACAAAAATAAATAAATAAATAAATAAAAGAAATTATACAGATGATTTCATCTAACCAAGACCATTGATTTATAAATCTACAACAAATGATTAATAACATCATCCAAAACAATTAACACAATTTAGGGCAGGCTTGCCAACAACAACTGCCTCAACCTATTGTCACAAGATTCCATCCCCCATACTGCCTTCATTGTCCCTTTCTTTCTCACGAATGAATCAAGTAGAAGTCGATGGAGACCGGCAGATCTCACCGGATCCCGGCCGAAGTCGATAGAGACCGGTAGAAGTCACCAGAGCCTGGTAGAACTCGATGGAGACTTGCAAAAGCCCAGCAAAACTCGATGGAACTTGGCTGAGAGTGAAAGGAAGAGGATGAGGCTTTGGTGGCAATGTTGGTGTGCTAACATGGGGTAGGGTTACACACGTGACACACTTAAAATGACGTGGCATCACCAGCTACGCAGATGACGTGGCAAATAAGCGCTGACATCGACTTTCCGGCGTCCACATCGGATGAAACAAGCCAGAAATTTTCGGGTGACTGACCGATGAAACGGAATTAAAGCTGAGGCACCATTTTGATACAAATCAAAGTTTGGACCCCAAAGTGATCATTCACCATAGTTGGGTACCCTACCAAAAAATTTACTCTAAATATCTATGTAGAGTAGTTTTCATGTTCCAAAATGCAATAACATGCTTGCAAATACAGAATCTCCGTGGTGATCCCCGCAGGGATGGAGATGTAGAAACAAATTCCCCCCGTCGGGGAATTGGGGATGGGGGATCCCCGTCCCTGCCAATGACGGGGACAGGGATGGGGACGGGGATGAAGAGGGGTCTCCCCGCCCCGCCCCGTTACCACCCTTATGTGTATATATATATATATATTCTCCATAAGGGAAGAATGCCTTCCTTTTTGTCTAAAATCTTTTGTTATATAAATAACTATTTAATTATCTAAGTATTAGATAACAAATACAAGAAATGTATAAAGAGAAAGATACAAGAGGGCTATAAATAAATAAAATCAATGACCAAAAGGTCTATTGTTAGCGTGTCTCCATTAGAACTTTTTATAAATGTGAAAGTTCGAATCATGGGTGAGGGTATATTTTTGAAAGTGTAAATAGTGATTATATGCAGGTAGTCTCAGTGCTCATACGTGTGCGTGGCTTGCCTGCACGCCCTAGCTATTTATCTTGGCAAAATAATAATAATAATAATAATAATAATAAATAAATAAATAAATAAATATTGTAATAAAAAAAAAAAAATCTCCTCCAAAGTGAGTAATCAACTAATCATGTACTATTTTTCAAAAAAAAAAAAATTTAATCATGTACTAATTAACCTTGTGAAAACTCATAGTAAAATTAATAATTTTCAAATAAAATTTTACATATTTTGATTTCTCATCCAAACAACCCAAATTTCTTTTTAAGTAAAAGTATGAAAAAAATCATTTATTAATTTAAATTTAAAATAAGAATTTATAATACCTTAATTATAGTTCATTTATTATTTATTTATTTATTTATTTATTTATCAAATATAAATAAACCAGGAGTGTAAAACTGGAGTGATTACCTCAACACATTTGTACTTTTATTAGGTAACCGGCCTGCGCTAGAGACTTAGTGCTAGCTAATAAATTAAAAATTTTAACTTATTTATAATTTTGACACGACATAAATTTATATATTCATTTTTTAAACAACAAGAATAGAATATATTCTTCCCAAGGTTAAAAATACCATTAAATGGATACTTTGTTATAGTTAAATTTTAAAAAAATAAAATAAATTAAAAAAATAGAGATAAAAAGAAAATATAATATATTTTATTAAAATAGGATAATCCGAATTTTCTTTATTTCTGGTGACAAAAATACCAAAAATGTATTTATCTTGCATTATTTCACATAATTAATAAAATAAAAATAAAATAATAATTATTATTATTTTAGAAGCTTTGCCGTCAATAATGGAATGGAAGGCCGTGAGAATTTCATTTTGGAGATATCGTGTCGTCGTCTTCCTCTCAACTCTCGCTGACCACCAGAAGCCCCTCCTCTCCTCGCCGACCCTTCCGATCGCTTTCCGACCCGCTCGCCGGCGGATCGGAGATGGACGGCCATGGGGGACTCGGAGTTCCGGCGAGGAGGAGCGTAGCCGGGAGGAAGAAGGCGTCGGAGAACGGGAACCCTGATGGAGGGCGGAGGCATCTCTCTTCTCGTTCCTCGTATGCTATTCTCCTCTTTAGGGAGCAGAGATTTTTTTTTTTTTTAATTATTATTATTGGTTTAGTGAAAAGATCAGTGTTTATGAACTAGTTTATTGCATGAAATTTGATTGGATATTGTTCCTCTTTCCATATTATCTCATGTTTGTGCTGAAATCTCTGTTTTTATTGCTTGAAATTGTTGCCAATTATCTACTTCATTCATGATTGTTCATGTTGTGTTGGAGTTTAGCTTGATTTTGATTATCTCTAGTTTTGCAATTAGACTTTGGGGGTTGAGTGTTCAATGTGAATCTCTACAATTAGGATAGGTTTTGGATGTTGCTTATTTTGATCAGGGAGGGTTACCATCTCACTCTCAGGATGAAAGAGCTATGGCTGTTGTTTTCACGTAATTAGTATTCGTATATCTACTGTAATTATCAAGAGAATGGAACATCTAGCTATGTATCATTCTATATTTTATAAGTTAATACAAGAGATTATCACCTTTCATAATTGTGTAGATTGATTATCCTTTGAAGAATTGCCAGCAGCTTAACATCATTTCATTGCTAAAGAAACGTTCAGAGAAGCTCTTATATCTGTAGATACCTTTGGCTAGAGAACATACACTGATCATGGAGCTTAGTTTGAGTCAACTCTGAATTTGCTTCGTAGTCAGCCCATGTCTTTTCAGGTTGAGTCTTAGATGATTATATGCACAATATTTGTGGAACTGAATATGAGGAATAACTGTAGTTAATAAACAAGTAGTTAAAGGGTAAAGTTGAGAAGGGTCATGTTTGCATCCCAATGAGAGGAAATCATTTGGTAACTGATTCGATGTTTCAAGGTATAATTAGTCTTGCACTAACAATTCTCATGTTTAAGAAATCAAATATACAGGAAAACTTAGGTATTCAGGTCTATAAATTAAGATTAAAAAAAAAAAATCAAAAGCTGTGTATATTACCTTATTGACACCTTCAAATGCCTGTATTCCATGCTGATTGAGACGTTATTATTTGGAAAAAAGAAAAAAAGAACAAGAAAGTAAGGAAGTGGGACAGAGGGATATTCTCCAGCATGATTGTAATAACTGGTCAAATTTAAGTTGCCAATCTTGCTTATGCACTTGAACTTCTGCCTTTTAATTTGCATAGGTTTCATCTTGTGCCTTCAATGACCTTTTCCCCTTATTTAGCATACCTGATTTTTTGGTGAATTAGTATGTGTCATTCAAATGCATTTTTGGTGCACTCGTGTTTCATGTTGTTCCCATTAAATCTTATTTATCGCTATCTGTGTTATATCAATTTGAGCAGTGTTGTTTGTGCTTTCAGCTTGAACCTTTGACTTCTTTAGAAAGTTCCCTTTCAATAATGACATTTACAACAAGTCATGGATCTTTCTTGCCTCTCTCTTAGGAAGGTGGTCAATGGCATGTTTTTTTTAGTTACTCCTACCTTCTTGAGTGAATCCTGGTTACATCCTATACTTACCTCTTACGGTTGCTGCCCTCTGATAGTAATTACTACGTCTTTTAAATGAGCAGATAGCTCATTTCTGTGGCTTTAGTCATATATTATATTATACTATCAATTCTGCCTGCAGTATCCATTTTTGCTTTTGATGACAAGAGGTTGGTTCCATTTAAAAGCTTTCCTTTAAACCTAGTAGGACACTTGAAGTTGGAAAATATTCATAGTTATACCTTGATGTATGCTTTTACACTTTAAAAGTCAGTTTGAAGCAACAGAGAAAAAAACTGCTGCTTTTTTCTCATTTCACTTTATGAGTTGAAGTGATTGGGAGAAAACACTTTATTCAGTTGCTCATTTGCGAATTTTGTCAATAGGTTCTTGATCATCAAATGCATAGAAAATTATTAGTTGACATATTCTTGCAATATTTGTGCTTCTATAAAATGCACAGTAGTATGAAGCTGTAATTTGTTCCCAAGTGTGGGAAAATGGTTTCAGGTGGATGGCATGTTCAATGTTTAGAAAACAATACATCGTGAATGTAATCATAACTTTGTTTATGTGAGTTTAGATAGACATAAATGAGACACTACACAATGGGGGTCAGTTTATTTTATTTAATAATGCTTAAATTATATCTTATCCTTTTCTGTGTTTGCTCAGATCTCTTGGTGGTGAAAGAACTGTAAGAAGACTACGATTGAGTAGGGCCTTAACTATACCTGAGAGTACAACTGTCCATGAGGCATGCCGCAGAATGGTTGCTCGTAAGGTGGATGCTGTGCTGTTGACAGATTCAAATGCATTGCTTTGTGGGATCCTGACAGACAAAGTGATTCTTTCTCTTTGTGCAAATTTTTCTTTCTAAAGTCTAGTACATTGAAACTTAAGATACTTTCATGCTTTTTGAAAAAAGGACATCACAACAAGAGTTATTGCCCGTGAACTCAAGCTAGAGGAAACACCAGTTTCGAAGGTCATGACTAGGAATCCTCTTTTTGTTCTTTCAGACACATTAGCTGTGGAAGCACTGCAAAAGATGGTTCAAGGTTCGTTATCTTATGATTGTATTATGATTGATCTTTTTTCGTTTTCTTTTTTTTTTTTTATTTACATGCAGCCTTGTCTGCTCTCAGGGAAGTTCAGGCATCTACCTGTTGTGGAGAATGGTGAAGTCATTGCGTTACTTGACATAGCAAAATGTCTATATGATGCCATTGCACGAATGGAAAGGGCTGCTGAAAAAGGTAAAGCAATTGCAGCTGCTGTTGAAGGGGTGGAGAAACAATGGGGAACATCAATTTCAGGTTTATAGAAAGGATTTGCTTGACAATCTTATTTATTTATGAATTTGCTTAAGTGACTTCGCTCCAGTTATCATCTACCTTCGCTTTTTCTTTATCATTCAAAAGAATGATGTAAATGAAGGTTATAGCCTATGGCTCTATGCAAAACCCCATGCCTTATAACATATTTTATTGGTTTCTCCCCAGGTCCTAATACATTTATTGAAACTCTTCGAGAGAAAATGTTTAGGCCATCATTGTCTACCATCATTCCTGAGAATCCAAAGTAGGTAATACCCGAATTTCAAATCTTTGAGTTTTCACATGCATCACACACTCCCATACATTTTCTTTCAATAAATTGGATTGATTTTGTTTATGGAAAGAAACCTGTCAAAAGGTATGGCTTGGCTGATGAAAGCATACATATCATATGACCATATCAGGGTTGTTGCCGTCTCACCAACTGACTCTGTGTTAACCACAACAAAAAAGATGCTAGAGCACAAATTAAGTTCTGCAGTTGTAACAGTTGATAATAAGCCTCAGGGAATTCTGACGTAAGCAATTTTCTGATTTACAGATGTCATTCTTATTGGTTCCTTGAACTTATAGTTTCGTATATTTTCTTTGATTTTGTCTCAGTTCAAGGGACATCTTGATGCGTGTGATTGCACAGAATCTTTCTCCGGATTCAACTCCTGTGGAAAAGGTATGTTACCTGCACATTAATTATTCCTTTGACAAAGTTGTATTAATAGTCTCAAGTGTCAGCTTGTAATTTTCTTGCTTTCTTCTAATATATGTATACCTTTCGTTCAATCCTTCCAAAAATATCAACTGGAACTACTGAATATATATTACATATCTTCTGGACCATAAGAGCCAAAGCAAATTTAGCTTTTCTCTTTCCGAGGATGGCAGATTTTTTGGTCAGTCATAAATAAAAAGATTGCCCTGGCTGTCTTAACTTGATACAAGAAAGCTGATGGATTGTTTAATAATAAATGTAGGTTTTAAATTTGATTTGTTAGCTTATAATTTTCTCGTCCTGTTGTCAGATACTTTATTTAGGATTAACTTATATTTGTTAATTGTTTTTATTTGAGAGAATACTGATAGAAAATGTTCTCCTTGATATTCTTTTCGTATCATATATCATAAACCAATCTGCCAGATTGGTTTTAATATAGAATTAAATTTATAGCTAACTAGATAATATGTTTCAGGTCATGACTCCAGATCCTGAATGTGCAACAATTGATACACCCATTGTTGATGCTCTGCATAAAATGCATGAGGGGAGATTTTTACATCTTCCTGTCATAGACAGAGGTAACTCTATACACAAAACTCAAACCATGAAACAATTAACACACACCCATACTCACACAGAAGGAGGGAGACACTGGCTCCTCTATTATAATATTTCTTTACTTAAAGAGCTCATTTATTTGGTAACAGATGGGAACATTGTTTCTGTAATTGATGTGATTCATATAACCCATGCTGCAGTGGCCACGGTAAGCTGCCTTTTTCTGACTGACATCATTGGTTCTTGCCCTTGCATTCTATTTTTCATGTTTGTAACAGCGTTTCAACTTCTTCTCGCAATCTTGTTCAACTCAACGAGCATGTGCTATTTCCTCATTGCTAGATCTGTGTCATTTTATGACTATTGTCTGAGGCTCTGAGCCAAGTATCTATAGCTAGAGAGTCTGGCTATGCCTCAGGTTACTGCTAAACAAGGTTTTGTCTCTGTGAATTTTGTATGTAATTTTATGTAGGCCCTTCTCTTAGACTCGAGAAAATGCTTTGTTTTGCAAATCAAGAAAGGCTTCTGTTAGTAGCTAATGTATTGTGCTGCTTGAGTCTATATCCAGAAACGAATTCTTGACTTATATGAAAACCATAGCTCTCTGATACTAAAGCGTCATGCACCTTAGCTGCTAGTCCATCCATGCTTAAGTGTTGGTATTGGTGTGCCTTGGCCTATATCTCCGAAGTGATTTTCTTCTCCCTATACACTTATCCTTGCAAAAGAAATTGCATTGGTAGGAGATTTCACACTTAGTGATCATTGAATATAACAAGGATGCCAAACTCTGCCTTCTTGATTGTAGGGTTAATTGATGGGTCAATATTCATATTTATCCTCTGAAATTGAGAGGCTCAAGCTTGGTATTTATTGAAGGAAACTAGTTGGCAAAGAGCTCTTTTTGTGGTGTTATCTGATTCATGGCTGAGAAAAACTGTCCATTCACCAAACATTTGAAAAAATCTTTCATACAAATTTGTTTGGTCAGTTTACCAACATGATAACAAACAATGTTATAATTAGCATGAATACATCCTTATTTTCACAGGTGACAGATCTGTGCAACTTTGAGTTATATTGATAAGTTTTCATGACTTACATGTGCAAATGGTTATGCTATACCCTTGCTGGAAAAAAAAAACTGGTCTACATACTAAAGCTTTTATGGACATGTTTGTGGACTTTTTCCTGCAACCTTATTTGTGAACCACTAATGGATGAAAATTATCAAACATAAAAATAATCCTGTGCATGTTAGATATATATATATATATATTTAAATGTGTTTGTGCCATTTTATTTATATTTGTTCCAGTGTGAAGAGTAGCTGTTTTTTACAATTTTTTTTTTCGTTGTGATTGTTGAAGGTGGGAAAGAGTGGAGGAATTGGAAGTGAGTCTACAAGCAGCCTTATGCAAAAGTTTTGGGATTCTGCTATGGCACTACCTTTGGATGATGATGATGATTCTCGCAGGTTACATGATACTTTCTGCATCTGAACTTTTATGGACGTTTTCAAGATTCTTTTATTCTCACATAAATAATCTGCTCAAATTTTAGTGAAGGGTCCACAAAATTTACATCTGAAGGAACAGAAATGGGGAGACTTGCTTCTTATCCACATTCAAGCTTGTCCGATAACTTCGGCTTCAAGCTTGAGGACAAAAAGGGCAGAATGCATAGATTTAATTGTGGTATGTTACATTTAAGCTAAACTCATTTTTGAATTCTCCTACCATCACCATGTAACAAATCTTTACTATTGCTTTATGGTGCAGAAACTCAAACCATTACAAACCTTGTAACCTCTATTCTTCAGAGAGTTGGTGATGACATTGATAGGGATCATCTTCCTGAAATTTTGGTATCTAGAATCAATATCTGATATATATATATATATATATATTTTTCGTGTTTCATAAGAAGTTACTCAACAGAATCATTTCCTGATGGTGTGTACAGTATGAAGATGCAGAACATGACAAAGTGCTGCTGGCATCAGACAGTGACCTGGCAGCTGCTGTGGAACATGCAAGGTTATCTGGCTGGAAGGTATGTTGGTCTACTTAGAAGCTGGCTAATTTTGAAATGATTTTTCTGAACTATAACCTAAGACTCAGCAGCAAAATCATTTTAACAAAAAACCAAAACTGGTTCTGGTTTGCTCATAAATAACAGTGTGTATCCTTCGGCTTGCAGAGTTTAAGGTTGCATTTAGACTATTCTGGTTCCGGTGTTCAGAAAAGAGGTGGAAGATCTGGAAGTCTCGATGTTTCTCATAAAGATGCATGGGCATCTGCATATAGCACAGTTGCTGCTGGCGCTGCACTTGTTGCTGGACTCGGAGTGATGGCCTACTTGAAACGATCGTCCTGATGTTCTTGTGGTTCAATCAGTTTCAAGATCTCTTGCAATGCATGAGATATCATTACAACAATTACTGCAAACAGCAAGAAAATGATCATAATATTGCTGCATCTTATATATAATCTGACTGGGGTATGCAGAATCTCATCAAACAATACCATACAATTTTATCAGGATACTCTTTGTTGAAAGAACACTTGCAATGGGCTTGGTTTGTAAACTAAAAAGAAGAAGAAAAGTTTATTCTGCTTTTTAATTTTTTGATGTCCCTAGTCCAATCTGCAATTCAATTTGTCTAATAATAACAAAAAAAAAATCTTGTTCAGTTGCTGTGAAACAATTTGTCAAGACCCAATAAATATGTCTATATTTTTGACTTTTCTCTAAATTATTTGCTGGGTTAGATAGAATTATTTGCTGGGTTAGATAGAATTCAACTTCATTGCACTAGGGTTAGGAACTTTTGAAACTAACCATGATGCTTCTCAAACTATCTCAAGAAACATGGTTTCCAACTTTCGTGTCAATTGTATATAACCCCCTCAAATTTAATTTTATATTTATTTGAGTTTGACTTAAAGAAGTTGTGGTGTATCTCATTTGTGTAATATTTGTTTCAAGGAAGTAAGATCATAAATTAGGAATAATTTAAAAAAAAAAATCACAAATCACACATTAGGATTTAGCATTGATCAGTAAACCAAATCAAGAGAAATACATGCAATTTTACTAAATAGAAACCAACATAACCAAACTAACCCAGAGGAATAATCCTCTCAATTTCATTGCACCAATATTTATTACAATGTATATATATATATACACATTCATTTCCATTATTCCTTGACAAAGACATACTATCACAGACTTATAGGAACATAAGAACAAGAATATTTCCATCACTGTACACTCTTTTGTCTTCCGAAAAAAGGCGGCGAAAAACAAAAACTCAATCACTAGTTATATATCACAAAGTCCATGGTGCTTGGAGGTGCTTCCTCTCCATTTGAATGCTGATGAGAAACTTTCGTATTTCTTGAGATGTAGAACTCTTTGGACATCGATAATAAGAAGCTATACCAGGTTAGAATTGTAGCAAAACAAACCAAAACTATTTGTTTGATCTCCAATTCAAGCCCTGAGAATATAAGCATCAAGAAAAATATCAATTCAATGTAAATGCAAGCGTTTGCAGTGCTAGCCGATAATCTAGGCATATATAGTAAACAAATCAATTAACCAAGCTCTAATACTGACATAACATAAGATATCGAAAACCATAAACTAAGCAAAGAAAGTTAAGCACTTACTGTACAAGACAATGTCAGCTCTATCCTCTAATGCACGCGAAGCTGCCATTAGAAAATTCCATGCAGCAGTGTTCTCTTTTATGATCCCACATAATAATGAGCTTACTGAGTTTTCTTGGCAGCCGATTTGAAGAATCTAGCTACTTCCCGATATAATTGTTCTCCTTCAAAAGGTTTGGAGACATAACCATCCATTCCCCACCTCGAGCACTCTTCGTGTGTTGCATGGATAACATCTGCTGTCATTGCCAGTATAGGAATATGCCGCCGCATGACACTTCCACTAGACTGTTCTCCGAGCTCTGTTTGGTCATTTATCTTCTTTTCCATTTCACGTATTTTTTTAGTAGCTTCAAACCTGATAGGAGAAAACGATGTTCTTCACAATCGAACAACTGAATGATGAACTTGGATATAATAAAAAGAAAATGCCACAGGGAGATTAAAAGTAATCATTTGTATGTGTTAGATATATTAGGATGTAAACTTATGTATCTAATATTATATAAAAACAGTCTGTATATAAAATTGTTACTTTATATAGATGTGTCATAAGATAGGCGAGCAATACGCAAAAAAATTCAAACAGAAGAGAGAAGATGCAATATGTACCCATCCATTTCTGGCATTTGAATGTCCATGAAACAAGCATCAAACTTATTATCTGGTTTGAAGAGCAACTCAATGGCCTTCTTCCCACTCTCAGCACATTTTACTTCAGCTCCGTATTTCTTCAAAGCCCCTTCAGCAACTTTGAGGTTAACAGCATTATCGTCGACAATCAGTATCTGTCTACCATGAAGAAGGTTGCAAACAGGCACACGAGGAAGCATCCCGTTCTGCAAACCGTCCCCGAATCCATTACCCATAGCTCGTTGCAAAGTCACTGCTAAATTACTTGCTCTTAGAGGTTTCATAATGATAGTTGCATCACATCCCATTAAGTTCACTGAACTGCTCTTTGCAGAATTGGTGGGATTTGCCAAAATAAAAAGTTTTGGTACCTCTGGCAGGCTACTTTTTCTTAGTTTGCTCATAAAAAGAGGCCAGAAATCAGTAAATTTTAACCAAGCCTCTTTCTCTACAAGCACCATATTAACATTTGATTTACCATGTGCAATGCTAGGATATATCCGACTCAATTCAGTGGCCACTTCACAATGAATACCAAGCCTTTGGAGATGATACTTTGTGACTTTTGCACGGGCCGGCCTCTCATCCAGCACTAATGCATTCATTCCTTGAAACTCTGATGATTTATAGTCACTTGAATTGTTATGAGCTTTTTTAAGTACCAGACTGAAGGTGAAAGTTGAACCAATCTGCGGGACACTCACAAATCCGATTTCTCCATTCATAAGGTTAACAACGAGACGTTTACTAATGCTAAGTCCAATGCCTGTGCCTCCATGAATACGGGAAATTGAAGGCCCGCCCTGCATAAACGGTGTAAAAACACGAGATTGTGCTTCTTGTGGGATGCCTACTCCAGTATCCTCCACAGATATAATCAATGTGATTTCATCAGAGGAGGAGGAGGATGATGATGATGAAGCCTGCTTAACTGTAAGTGAATCTTGACTAAAAAGCTTGAAGGTCTCCCAGCTTCGTCTTTTATCTGCCACTGGGAAGCCACTCAAGGTACTTGAAGACTCACTAGTTTTGACTTCCAATGAACTCCTTACCTCCTCAACAAGATTGACAGTAACAAAGATATGACCTTTTTCTGTGAACTGTATAAAGAAATATTTTTGTTGAATTGTTGGCACTGCTATTATGTTTTAAAATCATAAGCACCATTTTTGTTAACAAGATAGATCGAAGTCACTTACTTTGATAGAGTTCCCCATGAGGTTGGTGATTATTTGCCGAATTCGGCCAGAGTCACCAAGAAGAGTGTCAGGAACCTGGTCTGAGACATACACTGCTAACTGTTTGCCAAATCATGTTAATGCAAAAGATAAAAGATCAGAGAACAAAACATGAAAATAATTTGCCAAATGGACTTATTGATGCAACATATTACCTCTATTCCTTTCTCCTGAGCTTTTCCATAGAAGAGTGATAATATATCATCTAAAACTGCCCGCAAATCAAATCGAACAACCTCAAGCTCAAGCTTACCATGCTCAACCTTTGATTGGTCCAATACCTCATTTATAAGGGAGACAAGTGCTTTTCCACTGGCTTGGGCAGTCCTCACATAATCTTGTTGTGTTATGTCTAGATCAGTATCCATGAGCATTTGTAGCATGCCTGAAGAACAGCACATCAATCTTTCAAGCCCTTCTCTTTTTATCAGGAGAACAAGCATGTCACAATGATTAGATTTTCAAGACCTTACCTAAAACACCATTCATTGGAGTTCTGATCTCATGAGAAACAGTTGCCAAGAACTACAAAAAAAATAACATAGAACAATTAAATCAATTTAATTGATAACCAGAAAACCACTATGAGACTACCTGAGATTTTGCAACATCGGCGTCTTCAGCTCGCTTCTTGAGCTCCATCATCTTCCGGTAATCCTCTTCGACTTTTGCTATACGGTTCACAGTAGCATGGAATATATATCCAATAAGTAAAGCGATCACAAGGGTCCCGATTGATGTGGTTATTGCAAGCCATGGCAAAGGTGGCTTTTGCTTGAAACTGAAATGTCCAATTGAATAAGGAATATGATAAGCACATTAAGCCCTCTACTAAGCCTCTACATGCACAATCTTTCATAATTTTGCTGAATACAATAAATCCGTTTATTTGAGAAATGTGAATTACCTGCAAAGCATATCATGTTTTCTCACTGGATCTCCAAAGTGAAGTGTGCTATTATGGTATACGGTTTTTCGAGTCATGTTTGAGCCATACATGGTAATTGGATTATCGGGATCAGTTGTGTCATATACATTCACTACAATGGATTGCTTGCAAGCAAGTTGATGAAGTAACTTATCAACGAGTGCTTCCACATCGAAAATTCCCCCCAAGTACCTGAATATCGAAGGCTATGAAATATGTGAAATGACTACAAAAGAAATCCACACTAATTTTCAGTTACGAAGAACTTCAAGACAATATTGAATGACTTACCCAATGGCTGCTTGTATACGCTTAACTGGGGTTGCGTTTGAAGGAAGTTCAGTCTTGTAGACTGCATATGTTAGAATGACCCCTAGGCGATTTGATTTTAGTAGCCGAAAAGGAGCAGTGAGGACACCTTTCCCAGATTCCCGGGCTCGTAGTATGTTCTCACGATCTTCCTGAGTAAATTTACATTCCTTTCAGTTGATAAATAGAATTGTACAATGAAGGGAATATGTAGAAGTGTAAGCCACAAAAATACACTAATTCAGTACGAAAAGAGAAACAGCAAGAATGAGCAGAATATGTGAATATCAACCATTGAAGAAAATTATATAGTCATAAAATCAGGGGAAGGACTTCACCTTTCCAGACAACATATCCAGAGAAATGACATGGGAGAGGGTTTCTTGAGCGAAGATGACCGGAGCATACTCCTCTTCAACAGGTGATGTCTCATGCGCCTCAAAGGCTGCATCACCTTCTCGAGCAGGAGTCTGCTTTTGTGATTCCATTTTCTTGATTGTCCACCCTTGTCGCTTCTCAAAATGCTCTCTTTCAGAATGCAAAACTTTCACAGCGTAAGCCACACCGCTTGTCAAAGGCCGTTCAAATGCAGTTCTCTCTGCATATCTTGCAAAGGTCATCTGCAAACCAGAAATTTCAATAAACATGCAAATCGAATTCATTATCCAAAGATGTAAGCTAAGCACTTCAAATTCCAATAACATAAGTGCAGCCACAACATAATCTAAATTAAGTAGAACAGAAAGATACAAACCAACATCAGGCATGAAATTAGTAAACCAGAATTCAATACCTGGTCAATTGCAGAAGGGTCCTTGGAATGGTGAAAAGTAGAGACCAAGATTGCCAGTGCCTGAAGATGATTCATGCTCACATTGAACTGATCCTGAAGCATCCTCGCCCTTTCGTCACACATGCTTGCAAGCGTCTCCCTTCGCTTCTCAGCTGCCTGTGAATTCATAAACCAGAAGATCCACAAAGACCCCAAGAACCATCCAACCACCCACAACAACAGAAGCTTTCTCCACCATGTCTCTCTAACCTTTTTAGAACCCAAGTAATTACAGTAAAAGCGATTCCTCCATCCTCTCAATGACAATTTCTCATACAATCCCACCCAAAACTTGCCCTTCCCAATGAAAAAATCAGTCCTTTGTTCCATGGATTTAGCATTGATGAACCAGTTCACAGGATTTCTAAAGAAAACCCACCAACAAACCACCAAAACTGGAGAGAAGAACACCACCAAATCCAAGCTGAACTCATTCAGAGAAGTCATCCACAGGAGGAATAAAACCTCAAGAATCTGAGCTACTGGGAACTCCAGCTAGGAACCCAACACTAATAAAAGTATAAAACCACACTGAGAAACAGTACTACAGCAACCACCACTGCAAAATAAAGTTCAAAAAAAGTGTTCTTATGAATATCTAATTCCCTATTCCTCCACTGCAGATCTCTTAGAGCAATCACCAAAACCCAAAGCTATAAACTTTGTTGAAAATTAAGCAGGAAACTTTAACTAGCTATTCATGCAAGTGTCACAAGCAGAGAAAAGAAGCCAGCCACACTCACCAGTGAAGATAAGGTTAAAAAAGTGATCTTGTAAAGTGTCCAAGGCCCTTCATGGCTCTATCCCCACCCTTCAGATCTCAAACAATAATCACCAAGCATTCTGAATGAACTCCACCAATCTCAGATCCTACTGATTCAGAAATCAAAAACAACACAGAAGATCCAAACTTTAGCAACTCTAGCAACAGTTGATGGATTCCAGTGCCTGAAAGCTTCAAATTTGAGGACAAGCTCTACAGAGCAAAGCAATTGAGCTCTATTTTATGATATGAGCCTTGATCCATATGCAGTGGAAAGTAGATTCCTGAGATTAGAATGATGGTGAGAATGTGGCAAGGAAGGGATGTCTGATAGCCAAGGACCAACAGCCATCCAAAATGATAAAAGAGAGAGAGAGACAGAGAGAGATAGAGTGGAGAGAGACAGAAAGAAAAGAAGGGGAGCTATCAGCAAAGCAATAAACAAGTGATATTCAAAAGGGTGCCCAAAAAGGCTTGCCATCCAACCCTCCAACTCTCCCACTAATTCCCACAACCCAGTTTGGCCTGTGTCCTGTGACCACCTCCCCAACCCCACAGCTCCTCTCCATCAGTCACACAAAAAGATAGTACAGTACCAACAAGAAATGGCCACATACTCTGTTTTTGTATTTGCAAGATTAAACACTCCAAAATACAACAAACCATCCACATTTCCTTCCAGTTCTTCCACCACCACCACTCTACCACACACACCTGTATTTTTTGTATGTGCAAAGTACATTTTTTTACCATATCCCAAACAAAATACAAAAAGATCTGTGACAGTCAAATTAAACAATGTTTTGATGATATGATGATGATGATTCATAAAACTTAGAAACTGTCTTAGATAATTGATGGACACATCATACCTGTGTGCTAGATTGGGCTTGTAAGAAAAAGACATGTAGCACTTGATCAAAACTCTTAGTTTTGTTACTTTTGGATGGGGATTGTGAGGAATGAATGAAGAGGTGGAGAAGGGACAACACAAAGTAGTGCAATTTGGGTAGCTGATGATTATCACTAGCTTTAGAATTTGTGATGGTACTTGCTTTGGTTGGTGGTGTGGCTATTCAATCATGAATGGTGCTCTTTGATATATATTTTTTTTTCTTTTTTTAAATTAAATAAAAAACACTTTTTTTGTTATTTAAAGACATTATTGATCCCTTAACTAGACATGTCATTGTTCAACTTAATTTTTTTTATTCAATTAAGTAAATATTGCTTTAGTTTCTTAATTAATTTCTTTTTTAGCGGTCAAAGTTTTATGTTGATGTGTTAGCATAAAGAGACATCATTGGTTTTAATTTAGACTTAGAGTATATATTTTTAAAAAGTAGAATAAAAACCAAATTACTGATTAACTAAAATTTTAATTTAGGGAAAACATGAAAACTAACTTTTTTTTTTATTACTTTTATATAATTTTAATTTATGTTAATATTATGTGAAATTCATTGTAGAATTAACAAAATTTTAAGATTAATTAGATAATTGAACTGTTTGCTCAGCTAAAGTCAAGCGATAAATAGATAACTGAATGAATAAAATTATTTAATTGAAAGACAAAATATGAAATGAAAATTGACTTAGGTAGTGTTTGTTTGGAGGGTTTTTGAGTTACATGTAACTTGAGTTCTCGGGTTTTACAAATCCAGGTGTTTGATTCGCAGGGATTTCAAAACCAATGTAACTCATATTACATCCGATGAGGGATTTGGTTTCTGGCAGAATGGGCGTAAAATCAAATCACTTTATCTTTAAATTTTTCAAACGTCATAGCTTATGACCTATATGTGGCCAATTAAAAGAAAAAAATAAATATGATTAAATATTTATGGATATTTTTATGGAGTGAAAAAATTATAAAAATTTAATAATAAATTTAATAATTACTTTGATAATTAATTTAATAATAAAATTAAGAGTTAAAATGATCAATGCGATAATTAAAATCATTAATAACATGTTAAAAATATATGAAAAGTTCAAAATACTTTTTTATTGGGTTAAAAATTAAATTTAAAAAATATTAAATATAATAAAATAAATAAATAAATATACTGATAAATTTGATAACTAATTTAATAATAAAATTAATAGTTAAATTAATTAATACAGTACTTAAAATCATTAAAATATTTATAATGTAAAAAAATTTCTAATTTCAAATTTATAAATATCTTTTATCAAATACAAAATCTTATAATACATAATCTACAGTACATCTAACCAAACACTAGATTTGACTGCACTGTATTATAAAATTCATGGATTTTCAGTTACACTGTAACTAGAAATCCACTGTATTTATGGTTACACTGAACCAAACGCCCCTTTCGGGACTCATAGTGATTTTAATATTTTTTTAAAATTTTGTTTATGTTTTAGTAATGAAGGTGGAGATGTGTTTCTCACAAGTATTAAGCAAGGAATATTCCTGCCCAATGGGCAATGGCCAATGGTAGTAGAAAAGGATAGATAATTTAATTGCTGCTGGTGAATATAATACCTGTCCATATTCTCCACATGAGTGGAGAGGAATAATATGGGATTGAGATGTTTCTTATGTACAACACTGCTTCACATTCATCATAACTCCTTTTGCAACATAATAATAATAATAATAATAATAATAATAATAAAAAGTAAAAAATAGCAAGGTATGTTTATCTAAACTCACAACCTGACCTGAGTTCAATTCTGGGTTGGTTCAAACTTCAAACCGATAGCTCTGATATTGTAAATCTTAGAATCGAAACCAAGTATAGTTTTAGAGTTCCAATTCTAAAACGGTTTTGGTTTCGATTTCAATTCTGGTTCGGTTCTAATTAATTAAAATATATCATGAAAAATATTATATTATATATTATATAATTTTTAATTTAAAAAATGGCATCAAAACTAGTAGCTTGGTTCCGGTTTTAATTTTTAACTTATAAGAATTTTAACTTAATATTTCAATTTGAAGAAATAACTGTTTTTATTGTTCAATATAAATAATAATAATTTTGGTTCAGTTTAACGATTTGGACAGAAGCAAAAAACAGTCAGGTCCATGCAAAGAAAGGATAATATATGAATCTTTTCTATGTTTTTTTTTTAACTTAAATAGATAAATCCAAACTAATATATGTGATATGCTTAGTTAAAATTAAAAAATTCAAACCAAATTTTATGTGATTACTAATATTGTAATAAATGAAATTCTACTTCTCAAAATAAATAAATTGATAAAAAAAAAGTGAAAACTATCATGATGGTTGGTAACCATTAGTCTAATTCTTTTTAAGACAATCATAATCTTGATTAATTTCACGAACTAATTATGATTAATGATATGTACGATGAGGTTCGAAAGTTATAAAGAGAAAAAGAATTTTAAAAAAAAATTAAAGGTGAAAGATAATCAAGTGTTTTGATAGTTGGTGGTGACTAATGACTTTTTGACTTATTGATACTGGATTTCTTGTGTAAGGTATTCATTTTGAGAAGGACTTCAAATCGATCGTAAATTCTACACAAGATAAAGACAGAAGTGTATTGAAATATTATCTTTATATTTGTGTATGTCTCTATTTTTTTTTTTAAATCGGCACTCGTCACAAATATATTTATCGATAACCTTATTGAATTTTCATGTAAAAACCATGATGTCAAAGTTGTTCACCAACTATGAAACACACAAATTTATTCACTAATATTAAGAGGTTAATTTCACCAAGTTTTTTAATCGAGTGGTGACCATGACCCTCCACTTACAACTAATGTAACAATATTATATATATATATATATATTAAAGTAAGGGTAAGGTTTGCATCAATGGCGGCGCCGGGGTGTGGCGAGGAGGGACATCCGCCACACCCTTCGCCGGAAAAAAAAAATTGTTAGCTTATGACTTCTGAGGATTGAGTTGTGCAACAGACGAACGGTGGAGATTAAACGGTTGGAGTGGGATTGAACGGTCAGATTAATTATTAGGTTTTTTAATAGTTATTTAAGTCGGTTTAGAATATGAAGAAGCGTGGAGGTGTGGAAGCAAAGAATTCCCGAAACCGACTCAGCGTGTACCACATGCTTTCTTTGAACGGGTCGTCGCGAACTCATTTTAACACGTGGCCTCAAAATAGCCGATTTTGGGAGTATTTTAACAAGACAACCCTGAAAAATTTCATAATTATAAATTACAAAGGTTCTAGATTTTTCATCTGCGTACATGATTACAAATCCAAACATCCGAGAAAGTTCCATAATTTCAACGGAAAAACACATTCAACTTACACCAGACTTCTTTCATATATCTATTAGGTTCAAATTGGTTCATATATATTTTTATTTTAATTGTATTCATTTTATTGTTTAAATCTTTTGATTGTCTTTTTTAAAAAACTTAAAAAAATTAGATTTTTTTGAAAAAATTAGAAAAAATTAAATCGAAAATTTCTCACTCGACGGCTGGAAATTTTATGCCAGATTTTTTGTTGACTGGTCGAAATGTTTATTCAACGGCTGGAAATTTTTTTCTGTCAACTTTTGCCACACCCTCTAATGAGTCCTGGCACCGCCACTGGTTTGCATCATATGTTACATGCAAGCAATCACATTAACTTTATCTAGATAAATTTAATCACCAACCGTTATATTATAAATACAAACAATTATAAGCAAGTAAACATTACTGAATTTTATACTAACCGATTGTTATACATACATACATATATATATATATATATATATATATATATATTAATTTTTTTCATTTATATTGTGTGTGTGTTTTTTTTCTGTCATCCATTTACTAATTTCTTAGAATCCACATAATTTAAATAATTCTGGATAAAATACTGAAAATCCTATAATAAAATAAATTTCTTCTAATGAGTACTTTTTTTTATTTATAAAAATTTTAATTCAAAATTCATTTACTTAAATAATTTCAATTTTTATTATTTAGATTTACTGTTGTTATTGATAAACATACATACATATATATTCACATTTATTATAATATCAATCATGTATAGAACTTTAATCAAAATGTTTAGCATATGATATATGATATGACAATAAAAAAATTATAAATTAAAGCAAATATAGTCTTGTTTTTGTCTTTTATCAAAAAATTTGTTAATAAAATAAAATTAATAATAATTTTGCCCTCGATCAATCATGTGGATTACTATGCGGACCATCATTTCAGTATCTAACACTACTTTGATAAAAAAAAAACAATAAATTAAATAAACTCAACGGTTGAAAAGCTACTTAGAAAATAATAATAAAAAACAAAATAGGAACGTAAGAATGAAAGAGCTGATAGGACACCAAACCATCAAAATCAAAGGCTCTTTAATTAATTGTCCTTGATCATCCTCCTCATCCCTTAATGCCTCATCATCATCATCAAAATAAAAAATTCATTAATGATATATTAAACTAAAAACATTTAAACTCTCCCGTCTCAAATAATTTAGAAGCAATTTGTCCACATTCACAAAAGTTGCAATCCAAGAAAATGAGTGGGCATCTCAAGCACAGCAATTCATCCACTTGTTGCAATTGCAAATGGGTTCTCTCTCATGTACAACATCTCAACTTCAAAGCCCACCAATCTCTTAATAGATGCCAATTCCATCCAACTCATATGCCCTCTCTTATCTCTCCTTGATTCTAGGGTTTTTTGAAAAAGCACCCCTTATTTTTGTTTTTTTCTTGGTCTTTTATTCACCTTTACATCAATTGTAAACATATCTTTCCTTATGTTGATAGATATGAGTTTTACTTTTTTTTTAAAAAAATATATATATATTATTTCAAAATATGATGGAATATTTATAATTTTTTTACTGTGATCTTTTTATCATTTTTTTCATTTTGAAAACAGCCGTTTGTCTTTAAAGTTGTATAAATATTTTGTCTTTTATAATATTGTAAAGTAAAATTAATAAAAGAACCTTATTATATGCTTCGTTGTGTTCCTAGCATTAGATGAATTAGTGGATTATCTCGTTATCTATTGTCTTTTCTTATCTTTGATTTGAAAGTATTTCTTTAGTCTCATTCAAGTCATCTTTTATTTTATTTTTTTTAATTCAAATCTTGTACTCATGTAAGTTTTTGTTCTTTCTTTTTTTAAGTACTTTTAATGTATCCATTTTCTGCTTTTATTTTTACATTTAAACCCTAATTACTAGATTCGAAAATAAAAAAATAATAATAAAAGCATAATAAAGAGGAGCTTTATTATGATTTTGATGAAATAGACTACACTTCAACTTAACCTCTTCCTTTATCATCTTGCATTTTGATGCTTTATCTTTTTTTTTTGGGCTATTTTCTAATATATCATATGATTTATTTATTTTTTTAATATTTATTTATTTATTTATTTTTGTATATTTTACTAAACTTTATGAAACTTATTTTAAAAATAAAAAAATAATTGGCACACATCAAATAAAGACCACAATTAACCTTGAAAGAAATTAATTTTGTTCAAATTTAGACTTTTTACCAAACAACTTTAAAAAATCATCAAATTGAGGGATGGAAGAAAAATAAAATAAAATAAAAATAAAAAAGAAGGGGAATTTTTTTTGTTTGTTTGTGGTTGATTGAAAGATGAAAACTTTGTTTTCAATCCATCATACTAATCAACCCTTTTCTTTTATTAAAGTTAGTACAAGTACTCCCTCATTGCCATCTTGGAGGAGACTCAAATGCTAAGGTAGTTAGACATTCTTGAATCATGGCATTTAGTGCAATTTGATTTAAGCATTGTGGCCAAGTATTCTTCCATTTTCTCAAACATGATTTCTTTTTTGGCCTATTTGATGTGGGCTCACTCAAATATCTCTTTGACAAAAACTTAGTGGACCACTATAAAATTTATTGTGTTTCCCTCTTCTTCTATTTATTGTTATGTCTTATCAAATCAACTACAAACAATCCTCTATTTAGTGATCATTCCATCAATGAAAATAGTGGGTTATTTTTCCTTCAAGTTTGTGCTTTTTGTTGTTTGGAACCAATTAATTTTTATTTTATTTTTTATATTTTGTTATTTGGTTTACTTGTTTGTGCTAGTTGGAAAAATAAAAATCTTTGGGCAAAATGATATATGTTTCAACCATCTCCCAATCAATCAATGTTTCAACCCAAATTTCATAAAACTCATCATGGTTTGGTTTAGGTTGTTTTATTTGTCCTTTAGCTTGCTTGAATGACTGATGTAAATTTTTGAAAAAAATGATTAATAGTGTGAAAGATAGAACTCATAACAATGTTGATCATGTGACTTACCTACAAGTAGCAATTTATAATTTATAGTTGGGGGCTAAGATAAAAGTTTACTTAACTTTCTTGCAATTTAGGTTTTAAAAGTATATCTCCAATAAATATTAGTTAAATAATTTAATTATCTATAAAAAAAAATTTAGGTCTTTTTTTTATACGCATACTTAATTTTGAAAAAAAAAAAAAACATATTCACTGGTAATTATGTAGACATTTACGTGTATTAACAATTAAATCAAACTTTAAAAAGATATGTATATATATATATACATATATTGCTTAGGGCTGCAAACAAGCTGTTCAAGGCTTGCGACTATTTTTACCGAGCCCGAGCCAAGCTGAGCTCGAGCTTATTTCAGCCGAGCTCGAGACTACTCCGAGCTTCATGAAATTCTAAGGCTCAGACTTAGCTCATTAGCTGATAAAGCATAGTTATTTTTATTATTACTATTTTAAAAAATATATTGTTTTCAAAATAATATTACATTTTTTTAAATAAAAAATATAAATTAATCTTCTATTTTACTTAAATTTATACTAAAACGATGTGTAATATTTTTGTAACAGATTATTAATGATCTCATAAACAACCATTTAATATTACTATAAATGATTATATAAATGCTTTATATAAATGAGCTTATTAATGATATTATAAAAAATTTTAGTAATGATTCTTATAAATAAGCTTGTTAATAATAATGTAAATGAGCCTCTTAATGATTCTTATGAACGAGCTTTTAATGATATTATAATTATGTTGTCCATGATCCCTTTGTTGAGATAATGATGTTTATTTTAATTTGGTTAGGATATCTTTGATTTAAATATTTAAGTTCATTGTTTGTTGATTAAAATTCAAATTAGTAGAAGATTATCTTTTCAGAATTTTGCCTTTATAAAGGCTTCAGTGGTATCAAGAGCCAGGTCTTCAACAAAAGGAAGAGTTCTTTGTAGTAAAGAAATTCACAATGTCTGCAGACAACTTTGTGCAATCATCTATTCCACGTTTTGATGGTCACTATGATCATTGGAGTATGTTGATGGAAAATTTCTTAAAATCCAAGGAATATTGGAATATTGTTGAATTCGGAGTTGCAAATCTAGATGTTGGAGTGGTACCTACAAAAGCACAACGGAAGGAACTTGTCACGCCCCGAACCTGAAGCGTTGACAAATGGCCGCATACTTACAAGGTCGTGACCAAGTAGACACGCAAAGCCTCAAAACCTATCTCACACTAGACAAAACAATCTTTAACAAAGACATTAACTTTCAAAAGCAACATAAAGGCACAATGCCCGAAATACAACAAAAGCAAATAACAAGTGTTTCACATGACATTAAACATAAGACAAGAAGTTCTGAGTCCACAACAAAGGAAGTTTATTAACTTGATAAAGAACTAGAAAGCTACTTGCTCAACGACCCTGCTAAGCTGTCCACCACCCCACCCTACTCCTGATCTGAGAGAGAGGGAGAGAACAACTTAATGAGTTTGGGAGCCCAGTAAGCAACCACTAAAAATATCGGGATCACAAAATATTTCAATAATTTCTAAAAACATACAAAATGTAACATAACAGAATAATATCAAAAGGAACCCATAAACCAGAAATAATTCAAAACAAATTTAATTTACCAAAGTAACGAGCATATAAGTCCCCCAAACAACTAATGCCAAAACAAAAATATCGAACTCATTTATTTAAACTCGATGACCCGAGTCGATTTTTAGAACTCATAGGGTTTACCCTCCGTGATCCCGAGCGGAATATCGAGGCGTTATTCTTCACCGACGGAACGGTGCGAAACTATAGTTTCTATGTCAGAAGTACGTGTCGACACGGTCAGTGTTTAACCCCCAGTGACAGGGTTATTGCATAGTTAATTGGGGACTATGAATTTCTATACAAAAATATGTCGGGTACAAAAATTAGTGATCCCGTTTTCCAACAAAAATTAATCCAATTATATCAAATAATCAATTATCAATTCACAGAATATTCCACACAATATAAAAATTTATTTAAATTTGGAAATAGCATTATAACAAATATAATTAATCAGGAAAACATTATATAGATATACACTTTTCCAACAACCCAAACCAATCCAAGAAATCATAAATTAAATAAATAAAGTAATTAAAAAAATATCATGAATCCGTAGAATGATTAAATTAACAATTAATGGTGTAAGTTAACATAAAATCTCTAATTAAACAAACTATTATAAAACAAATAAAATAAATAAATAAATATTACTAAATGATGAAAGTGCCTTGGAATAATTTTAACAGTAAAACCCAAATTAATTAAAGAATTACGTAGATGATTATTGGAAATCAAAAATTTGCATATACATATATGTACATATTTATATGTGGTGTACTTACCTGACTAGCTAACACCAAAACTACAAGCACTCCGAAATTAGGCTTCCACAAAATACCTTATAATTGAGAGCACATCCCAAAGGTATTAAGATGCTAAACATACTAAAAATACATAAGGATATACAGTGGATCAAATTCCTATACTAACTATCATAACACTTAAAACATCAAACAACCAAATATATATATATATATATTAGGAATGGCAACGGGTCGGGTCGGGTGCGGGTTTTACCATACCCGTACCCATACCCGCTACCCCGCTAGTATACCCGAACCCGAACCCGACGGGTTTTAAAAACCCCAACCCACACCCTCACCCGACGAGTAATCGGGGACCCGCGGGTATACCCGCCCCCGCCTCCATATTAAAAAAATAATAATAAATATATTTTTTTATAGAAAAATAACTTAAAAGTAATTATAATTTTTTTATAAAATAAAATAAAATTATTATAAAATTATAAGACTAAACAAAGAGGAAAAATAAAAAACCCTAAATTGTTAAGTTGTAGAACATATTAGTATATATATATATATTATATAAATATTTTAATAATTTTAATTTTGGGTCGGGTACGGGTCGGGTATTAGAATTCCCATACCCGTACCCATTTCATACAAGTCGGGTTTTACCCGAACCCGACCCGAAACCCGATCAAATCGGATTTTATCCGTTAAACTCGTGTAGGGTCGGGTCGGGTAAGGTCGGGTTTGGATATTATTGCTCATCCCTAATATATATTTGTGTGTGCTAACTATTCACACACAGAGCTTCTCCACTATTCCCTATGGAATTAAAGCAAGCACAGTATTTGAATCTTGAAATCCATTTAATATATATATATATATATATTAAATAAAACACACAACACTCCAACTAACCATCCTAAACATAAATTTCAACATTCGAATCACAAAGCACATAATAGTTTCTGACATATAAAGACAAAATCATTGATATTATCCTTATCATAATATGGTGTTGACAAACTAATTGGAAAAACAAGTAGCAAATAATTGCTAAGGACCAAACATTGAACTCCTTGAAATCAAGCATGGCTTCTAAAATATAGGAAATGATGTTTTTCTTAGGTAGCTATTATCAATGATAAAGAAACTGGCCAAATATTAAGAAATCCATTTTTAACAACATGAACTAAATAGCATGCAACTGATATGTAAATAGCACCGGATCTATAATCAGCAACACCTCATGCAAAGTACTACCAAATTTTGTAAATCCATTAGACCAACAGTAGCATATCTAATGCAGAACTAGATGTCATTGGAAAACTATGTTTTAGAAGGTATTTTGAACTACAGAGATAAAAATCTGTAACTAAATAATAATAATAATAATAATAATAATAATAACAAATCTTACACAAATCATAAAAAGACAACAATGAAAACCTATAACTTGGCCAAAGATCTAATGAAGGGGAAACTTACCTCAACAAAATAAACAGCACAAAGCCCTTGATGAAGAAACCTATCCCCGTCCTCACCGCCGGCACCACGCACCAAAATAAAAGAAAAAAAAGGAGAAAAGGAAAAAGAAACTAGATCTCTCCCTCTTCTCTAGCCCAAACGAGAATCTAAATCGGAAGAAACGAAGAGGCGACAGCTAAGGTTTTGAAAACCTAATAAAATATAAAGATAAAAAAAAATAATAAAAAAAGGGGTTTTCTTTTCCTTTTCCGCAACCGCCATGCATGCAAAAATAAATTAAATAAAAAAAATGTGTGGGGCCCACAGAACTTGAGGCATCAAAGTTGAAAGACTTGAAGGCGAAGAATTACGTATTTCAGGCCATTGATCGATCTATCTTTGAATTGGAATGAGCACTTGAAATTGGAGTGAGCAGCAGTCTACTTCAATTATAATTATTGATGAAGCCGAAGAAGAAGGAGAGCATGTCCAACATCAAGAAATTTCAACTAATGAAGTATCAAGTACTACTAAAATATCATAAACAATAGCAGCGACCCCTATTACTTGTGTTCGAGAAAGGCCGTCTTGGATGGTAGATTATGAGGTAAGAGATTTCAACAATCTGAAGAACTTGGTACTCACTTTGCTTTATTTTCAGATTGTGATCATTTAACTTTTGAAGAAGCTATCCAACATTCAAAGTGGAAAAAAGCTATGGATAATGAAATTGCATCCATTGAAAAAAAAAATAAAACATGGGAGTTGATTGAACTTCCCAAAGGGAAAAAAACCATTAGTTTAAAGTGGGTTTACAAAATAAAATTAAACAAGAAAGGAGAAATGTCAGATTTAATTGGATTTACAAATAGTGATTATGCAGGAGATTTAAATGATCTAAGAAACATATTCACATTCTTTTAACTATTAATGAGTTTTGGAGCTATCTCATGGTCATCAAAGAAGCAACATATTCACATTCTTTCAACTACTGAGGCTGAATTCGTAGCAACAACAGCATGTGCCTCTCAAGCAGTATGACTAAGAAATATTATTGAAGAACTTCAATTCAAAAATGAAAGCATTTATACAAGGAAGATAACTTTAAAATATTTAAATTTATGAGATAAACATTAGTTTAAGGGAGGATGTTAAGATAATGATTTTTATTTTAATTTGGTTAGGATATCTTTGATTTAAATATTTAGGTTAGTTGTTTGTTGATTAAAATTCAAATTAGTAGAAAATTATCTTTTCATAATTTTGGCTTTATAAAGGCTTCAGTGGTTACGAATAAGTGTGTAGTTTTCCTGATCTCTTCTTTTAAGTTATCAGCCTTAACAAGTCAAGCTTAGTGGTGTTCAAGCTCGGCTTGTTTATCTTATGAGCTTAGAAATCACACTCGGGAATCATTAGTTTATCTTAATAAAGTAAATCGAATCGAGCTCTTAATGAGTCAAGCCTTCGAGCTTTCAACAAACGTACTAGTTCATTTATCGCCATACCTATATTTAGCATGCTCATTTAGCAAGCTCACGAGTAGACTCATTATCATACTTGTTTAACATATTCATTAGTAGTCTCATGAGCAAGCTCGTTTCTAGGCTCATAAGCCTGCTCACGAGTTGATAAATGAGTAGGCTCGTGAGCCTTAACAAACAGGACAGTATGTGGCTCGAGCTCGGCTCATTTACTTAATAAATGAGCTTTTTTCGAATTTAGCTTCAAGTAGCTCACGAGCAGCATGATAACTTAAACGAAGAGATGAGAAAACTGCTTACATTATTCATAACCACTAAAGCCTTTATAAAGGAAAAATTCTGAAATGATAATCTTCTACTAATTTGAATTTTAATCAACACGCAACTAACTTAAATATTTAAATCAAAGATATCCTAACAAAATTAAAATAAACATCATTATCTCAACACCCTCCCTTAAACTTATGTTTATCACATAAGTTTAAATATTTTAAATTTATCTCCCTTGCATGAATGCTTTCATGCTAGAAACACCAATCAATGCCCTGAGCTTCTGAAAAGTAGCTATTTTGAGAGGTTTTGTAAATAAATCTGTAATCTGATCTTTGCTTCTATAGTAGATGAGATCAATTATTTTCTTCTTTGTAAGATCACTCAAGAAATGATATCTTATGTCAATATGTTTGCTTCTACCATGAAAAACTGAATTCTTAGATAGCTCGATAGTTGAATTGTTGTCACAATATATTGGAGTTGAACCTTCCTGCTTTAATTGAAGTTCTTCAAGAATATTTCTTAACCACACTGCTTGAGAGGCACATGCTGTTATTGCTACAATTTTAGCCTCAGTTGTTGAAAGAGTAACAATATGTTACTTCTTTGATGACCATAAGATAGCTCCAAAACCCATCATAAATACTTGATCGGATGTACTTTTCTGATCATCAAAATCTCCTGCATAATCACTATCTATAAATCCAATTATATCTGACATCTCTCCTTTCTTGTTTAATTTTGTTTATTTTTTTCAATGGATGCAATTTCATTATCCATAGCTTTTTTCCACTTTGAATGTTGGACAGCTTCTTCAAAAGATAAAGGATCACAATCTGAAAATAAAGAAAAGTGAGTAGCAAGTTCTTCAGATTATTGAAATCTGTTACCTCATAATCTATCATCCAAGACGGTCTTTTTCGAACACGAGTAATAGGGATCTCTGCTATTGTTTGTGATATTTTAGTAGTAGTTGAGACTTCATTAGTTGAAATTTCTTGATGTTGGACCTGCTCTCCTACTTCTTCGGCTTCATCAATAATTATAATTGAAGTAGACTGCTGCTCACTCTAATTCAAAGTGTTTTCCTCATCAAAAATAACATCACCACTCACCACAATTTTCTTTATCAATGGATCATACAATTTAAAAGCTTTGGATATTTCACTAATCCCAAGAAAAACACACTTTTGCTCTTTATCATCAAGTTTCTTTCTTTTCTCATCTGGAATATGTGCATATGCAATGCAACAAAAAATTCTGAAGTAATTTGTTGCTGGTCTTCTTCCATTCCATGCTTCTTCTGGTGTTTTGTTTTGAATAGCAAAAGTAGGATTTCCATTCAAGATATGAATGCTCCAATTCACTGCTTTTGGCAAAAAAATTCTTTAGAATTATGCCCTTTATTAACAAGGTTCGCACTATATTGAGGATGGTTTGATTTTTTTTCTTTCTGATACACCATTCTATTGTGGGGAATAAGAAGCTGTGAGCTCTCTTCGGATGCCATGATCATTGTAAAAACTTTCAAAGTCTTTTAAGAAATACTCTCCTCCATGATCAGTGTGAATTGTTTTAATAAATTTCCCAGTTTCATTTTGAACATATGTTTTGAAGCTTTTAAATGCACTAAAAGCTTTTGATTTCTCTTATAAAAAATAAACCCAAGTTTTCCAAGAATAATCATCAGTGAAAAGTAATAAAATATCTTTACCTCCATTAGAAGTAGGATTTATTGGTCCACAAATATCAGAGTGAACAAGTTCTAGAACATCTTTTGCTCTCCAAAACTTTCCTTGAGGGAAAGGAGTACGATGTTGTTTGCTAACAACATACTCTTCACAAACTTGGGAGGGAACAGTACTATTAGGAAGCGCTATCACCTTATCTTTTTCTAAGAGTGTCTTCAATCCTCCAAAGCTCAAGTGACTATACCGATAATGTCATAGCCATGAAGAGTTTTGTTTTAGCCATCAAACAAGGTTGAGCACATTCAATCTTTATAGGAAACAACCTGTTTGAACTCATGGGCACAATTGCAATTTTATCTCTACAAGAATCATATATTTCACAAGCACCCTTTTGAATAGTAACTGTATATCTCTTCTCTTGCAATTGACTAACACTCAACAGATTACTTTTCAAGTTAGGAATAAAAATATTAGAAATTTTTTCTATAAAACCATCCTTGGTTTTTATATTAATATCACCATTTCCCATCACATTCACCGTAGAGCAATCTCCAAAGCTAACAGTACAGTGAAAATCTTCATTTAAGTAAGAAAATGACTTACTTCCACATATATGGTTGCTACCACTAGTGTCCACAAACCAAATATCTGATTTTTGAGATTGCTAACTATCTTGAATTGCCATTAGCAAAGTCTCTGTTTCTTTATTTTCTACAAAATTTGACTTTTCTCCTTTATCTTTGTTATTAGATAGCTTGGTGTAACATTCCAAACGGTAATAAACAAATCGATGACATCTAAAGCACTCAATCTTAGATTTATCAAACTGTTGACCTTGTCCTCTTCCTTTACTTTGTAAATAACCATCATTAGTATTTCTGTTGCCACTTCTGTAGCCTCTATATGCTCTTCCTCTTCCTCTACTGCAACCTCGACCTCTACCTCGTAATATTGAGAAGTTGTTGGTTGTTGAGGCCTTCAAAGCTTTCTCCTCAACAGTAAATTTACCGTTCATCTTCTATTCATGAACTAATAAAGAGCTTTGAAGTTCATCAATGGAGAGCACATCTATGTCTTTTCATTCTTCAATTGAACAGACTATATAGTCAAATTTTTCTATCAAAGATCGCATATCAAAGATCGCAATATCTTCTCAACAATAGCAACATCGTCCATCTTCTCTTGATAAAAATGCATATTATTGGCTAACCCCCATGGTTCTTGCAAAATAGTTGTTAACAGATTCTCCATCCTTCATCTGTAGATTTTCAAAATCCTTTCTTAAGGCTTGAAGTTGTGCACGCTTCACTCTTGATGAGCTTTGATATTTTCTCTTCATTGAATCCCATATATCCTTGGAAGTTTCTTTGTAAAGAATTGCCTCCAAGATAGATCGATTAATGGCCTGAAATAAGTAATTCGGGGTACCACTCCAACTTTGATGTCTCAAGTTCTTTCCGTTATGCTTCTGTAGGTACAACTCCAACATTCGGGGTTATAACTCCGAATTCAACAATATTCCAATACTTTTTTTTATTTTAAAAAATTTTCTATCAACATGCTCCAATGATCATAGTGACCATCAAAACGTGGAATAGATGGTTGCACAAAGTTATTTGCAGACATTGTGAATTACTTCACTACAAAGAACTCTCCTTTTTATTGAAAACTTGGCTCTTGATACCAATAATAACTTAAAAGAAAGATGGGAAAACTGCATACATTATTCATAACCACTGAAGCCTTTATAAAGGCAAAATTTTAAAATGATAATGTTCTACTAATTTGAATTTTAATCAACACACAACTAACTTAAATATATAAATCAAAGATATCCTAATCAAATTAAAATAAGCATCATTATCTCAACACAGCTTAGTTCTTGCAGCCCTATTATTGCAAATGGCCTCTTTGGCCTATTGACAAGGGATTCCTTGGGAGGGCATTTATTTCAGGGAGGACCTGAGATTATAATTAACCCAAAGCTCGTACAAAGTGAGGGCATAGGTGTTTGTTGAACTTGCTGTTGTGCTCCACACCCATGCATATCCCTGATTTTCCTTAAATGGAGTATGCTTCTTGCATATTTACCATATATATAATGAGTTTGAGTCTATGATCGCATATCGATAGTGAGTCCACATATTAATCACAGATGGATATAAATTTATATACACATGAAAATACGGGAAAATCCTACTTTCATCTGTCGGCACATGAGTAAGATGATCCGTGGATGGGCTTCAAATGTAGGCCCACATGAAAGCCTTATCAAATGAAGGCCTTCAGCCCAATATGCAATCTTCATCCAAGTAATCATGAAATTTATTTATTAATTTATTAATTTAGTAAATAGAAGTTAACATTTGAAAGAAATATAGGTATATATATACGAAAAACTTCCTTTTAATTAATATTTAAGGAAAGGAGGTAGAAAACTCTATGCAAAAACTAAGATAAAGATCTTATCTAAGTCACTAGTCAAATATATGAAAACATATAATTAATATAATATAATAACAGTTTAATATGTTATATATCCAATGGTTTTGAATAGGGGTGGCAAAAATTCGGGTCCGGACAACTACTAATATAAATAGAAAAACTTATGTCCGGACCCGGCCCGGTTTTAAATCCGGACAAACTTGGCATGTCCAAACCCGGTTTATTTTAAAACCGGGTTGTCTGGATGCCCAAATTTGTCCGAATTCTATAAGCTATTTTTAAGTTCGCTCAAATATTAAATTATACAAAAATAATTTAATTGACATTAAATGCTAAAAAAAACATCAATAATCCAAAACTCAACTCAAATTATAGAAAAATCTAAGTCTTAATAGAAAAAACAATATATGTTTAAAGTTTTTAGGAGAATGGGCTTAAAACAAATGGGCCTAAGGTTTGAGTTTTTAAAGTTTTAGGGGTTAAAAGGGCCCGGTTGTCCGAATTTCTATGTCCGGACCCGGCCCGGATTTAAATCCGGACAACCAAGCCATGTCCGGACCTAGCCCGCATTTGCAAACTTTATGTCCAAACTTTTTTTATTCCAGACCAGACAAAATCGGGCCGGCAGGTCCAGACAGATTATTGCCACCCCTAGTTTTGAACTAGGAGAAAAGGAGAAACTGCATTCTTCTTTGATATTCGTCTCAATAACTTAATCTTATACCTTATAATGTTAATTTTAACAAAAAAAAAAAAATAATAAAGAAAAATAATAATTAAATGTGACCAACTTTTATTACCTCTGAAATCTCTAACAAATACTCTTAATTTTTTCCAAACATGTTGGATGTCCTTCACTTCCATCATCCACGTTAAAATAAATAAATAAATAAATGCTAGTTCATTAAACAACAGAGTTCTCACAAACTTGTTTGGAATTTAAATTAACACCATGAGCCACATGAGCTTCATTAATTAATCCATCTCCATCTTTTTTTAAAACAAATATCATATATCATCATATGCGATGAGAGTCAACCATTGGATAGCCCAATGGTATGACATCAAAGTGTAAAGAGAGGTCATGGGTTCAAATCTCTCCCCCAATAGTACTGTTCCCCATACTATTCATACACTGTTCACCCGGGATTTCTATACTATTCTCATACTGTACATATATTATACATCCGAGTTCCAGTGCTGTTTGGTACTGTTTATATTCATAAAAAATGGCGCTTATCGCCTATTATTCAAAAAAAAATAAAAATCATATGCGATGAGATCTAATATATATATATATATATATTATTACCACATGCTTCAAATATGTAAACTTCAATCAATTTTATTACCACATGCATTATTGGCATTAAATGACAATAGATAAGATTGTAGGGTAGTAATTTATTTATTTATTTTTTAGAAAAAGAAAAGATTCCAATAACTTTTTACTGGTTTCTTTATGAGATAAATATACATGTGACTATGTGAGGCTTCTTTGTTAGTGTGGCTTGCATGTTGGAACACTTGGGATTCCTTCTATTTCTAAAATATGTAAATTAATTATTCATTTATTTATATGATTTTTTCTATTGATTTGTATTTTTGTTCATGATCTTACCCAATATATATATATATATATATATATATATATATGTTGTGCCATTAATTGTGGCGAATTATTTAATAATGCCTATATATATTTAAAATCTTTGAACATGGATGATGGATCCCTTTGATCAAAATCAGGACAATGGGCTTTTTCATGATGTGAATTACATGAACAGAATCTTTATTTTGCATTGAATATCAATAAATCACTTTGGTGGTGTTGGTTTCAAGGATTTGGAGTTACAATCCCTTATTTTTTTAAACTCATGTGTTTATTTTGAGGTATTTTCGTTTTCATGTGTTTTTAAAATCTCATCATTGAGGGATTTTATTTTACGGTTAAACCAAATATCAGGGGAGTTCAAAACCAATGAATATGCATATACATATATATATATATATATGTTTATATAAATATACATAAGTATTTTTACATATGTACATACATATATGTATGCATATACACTCTCTAAATATACATTTACATAGTATGTTTACATATACAAGTATGTATATATATGCATATATGCACAGATACACATATATATATATATATATATGTATATATGTGTTTTCTAATTTCAGATTTACAAATCTTTCCAAACAAACAAAATTTTATAATACAGTAATTCCAGTTACATATAGCCAAACACAATGTTTGACTATACTGTATTTTGAAAACTAAGTATTTTTAATTATATGTAACTAAAAATCTATTGCATTTAAAATTACATCTACCCAAACGCTATCTAGTATTTCTTTACAACTAAATAAATTTCAAACAAAAGGTAATGGTCGAAAATTATCTAGACTTCATGAAAGTCTGTCATAAATTTTACTATTAACTTTCATGATGAATCATAATATGTAATAATCTATATATTATCGTCCTCAATGATGAATTATCATTATTACTATTTAAAAAAAAAAGACAATCCACGTGCACATCACTCACATGTTAAAATTTAATCACATTTAAAAAAGAAAAAATCTTACACTCAATTTTCAATATGAGAGTTAAATGAACTATTCTACACATTTTAATTATATAATTTGAGGGGGTGTGTGTGTGTGTGTGTGTGTGTGGAAAACTATGCGGTTGAGAAGCAATTAAGTTGTCGGCCTTATTGGCCACTCTCTTTTTCATGATATATAATGAAAAGAAAACTGATTTGAATTCCTCATTTGTGAAAACCCCAACGTGTTCTTATTTCTTTTAATATGATATGATGTATGGTAGTTTATTAAAGTCAATTTTTTGCACAACATTGTGGAATATTTAACAAGTCACGTGGCATTGCAAAAAAGTGTTCAAGGTCCTTTTGGTTTTTTCTTTCATAAACCCAAACGCAAACAAATTATTGATTCCAAGTTTCCAACCCTCAAATTTTAATTTTGAGAAAATATATCGGGAAAAAATAAGTACTACTTTTTTTTTTTAGTTAACAAATTAGATATTGGACTCTTTTACATGATTTTGAAAGTTGGTCTCTCTCAATGTATAGTTAAGATATAAATAACATATATGTTATAATTTATTTATATTATAAAATAAATAAATAGTAACTAACCTTTTTTGTGAAGATAATTTCAAATAGTAAAAGTTTAGATATTATTAATATAAATAAATAAATATATTAAAATATAATTTATGGTTAAGTTTAAAATCTTGTGCTTTGGATTTTTTTTATAAATAAATGATAAATTCTCCTAACTAAAGATATTAGGGACATACAGAGACATAGGGTATGTTTGATTTACACAAAGGTACAACACAAGAGTACAACACAAGTATTTGTCTTGTGTCATGTTTGATATTCAAAGGACAACACAAATTAATATAACACAATTAAATATAGAATTACTATAATACCCTTTATATGTTCCTATAGTATTGTGGAATAAAAAAATTAACAATTTTTTTTTTTAAATTACTTGGCACAAATATATTTTTAAAATTTTAAATATATTAATTAATAATTTTTTATGAAAAATATATTATAAATTTGGTTAACATTTCTTATCTTATTAAAAAAACTAATTATCTTGATATTTTTAACTATAATTCACACGATTAAATAAGTTTATTATAATTAGAGATAAGAAGAATCTTAACATAATAATCATTTTTTAATTAATAAATAAATTTAAAAAATTAGCATAGAAGAATACCGGTAGATCTTGAAAGATGCCCGGAAACCCTAGAATTCTCAAAGAGAATAGAAAGTAAGAAGGGGAAAGACAAGAGAAGAGGAGAGAGATTTGAAAAGGAAAGTACCACTGCGGAGAGGAAGGCCGGGGAAGGAGGTTCACGGCCGTGAATTAGATCGGGTAGAGCGTTGAATGACAATTGTAAATTTTTGGATGGGATGCGTTTTTAGTTAATTATTATAATTTTTGGATTTAAAGTGGGGTAAAATTGACTTTTGTTGTGCTGCCCCATAACTTAAAATTTGTACCGTGGTTTTGGTGGGACAATTTTTTTCCCAACGTACTCAAACACGTTGTTGTCTGTACCCTAAACATATTTGCAAATCATACAAGAGACAAGAGAGTTTGTGTTGTCATGTCCCTCATTTTTTTTGCGTATCAAACGGACCATAGAGTGCAACTGCAAATTTAACAAACATCTATGGTTTCATCATATGTGGATTTATTATTTTTAGAATTTATCTTATTTTTTTAATCCAAAAAAATGTATATATAACATAATTAAAAAAATTATATAAATTATAGTTTTAAGCAATTGATTGAAATTTTATCGATTCCGGCCTTAGAATTCATATCAATGATTTTTGAGAAGTACATGAATGCTTGTCAACGTTGGTAAACAAATGTTAGCTTGTAGTACATCGACAAAGTTTTATTTAATTTCTTGAATATTATCTATATTTTAATGCAAGTTATAATTTATAAAGTGAGAAAATATACACACATATCGCATAAAAATCTGTTAAGTCTGATGACGTGGATTGGCATTATATGACAAACCAAATGGTGACATGGCATGAGGATGATGACGTGGCTAGAAATGACTCATAAAAAAAAAAGTGACTAGGATGATAATGTGGCAGATCTAGGTGGAGATTTTATGAAGATCAAGGTTGAAGACTTTATTTAGTAGATATTCCTCTCAATACAATCATGTGATGATAAACTATTTTTGGTAATTGCATCAAAACAATAGGATCTCTTCAAGAAAGGTAAGTTTTATTTTAGGTATGATTATCTATCCTTGGTAAGATCCGGGATGATTATTCATATCTTTGATAGAGCTCTTTTTTAGAAAGATCTATTTGAAGAGAGAGGAATATTCTATTATTGGCAAGAGTTCAAGATCATGAAGATTATATTAGAAGACACAAGTTAAACTTGGTATGAAGCTATTAGAAGATACAAGATTTAGTTTGGTGTGAAGCTATTTGAAGACACAAACTAAATAAGGTAAAGACATGCCAAGGAGATTATCAATACCATATTTAGCATCACTAATTGAAGAAAAATCCAAGAGCTATCTTTGGGCGGAACTATTCATGGGAGATTGATTGAAGATTGCATAAGATATGATTAGAGATTTGGAGATCCAAGCATGGATGATTGAAGATCATGCTTGAAGATCTTGAAGATATTGAAGACTAAACTTGGATGAAGATGAGATCAAATTTAGTAACAATATTTCATGTGCCAAAGAAGATCATTTGGAAGACCAAACTTGGGCTAAGTTTGGAAAGAAGATCGGGAGATCTTCGGTGACTATCTTTGGTGAGATAGTCGCGTGTGCCTTGATGGGCACGTCCCTCGGGAGAGGGAGACCTTCTGAAGTGACGTGAGGAAGGAAGCAGCTGTAGGCAGGAGGAGATCGGGGCGAGTCAATTACTACGAGGCGGACTGAAGTAACTGGGAGGTTGATGGGCGCAGATTCGGGTGCATCTGGCTAAAACTCAGTCATGTTCAGTAAAGTGGACCATGTTGCAACTGGGTGTTGCAACATCTAACTTTGGAATGTGTCCAAGTTAGGAAGCCGCGGAGAATTTTAAAAGAGGTAACTTTATTAGACGTCGGTGCGTCTATATAAGAGATCCTTCTTGAAGATTTAGTATGAGGCAAACAGTGAGAGACTCTTCGGTGAGAGTTGAGAGCAAGGTTGTCAGACACGGCCCAGGCATTGTCCCGGTTAAGGCCAGGGGTTAGGGGTCAATAGGTTCGACCGGGTTGAACCAGGGTTGAACCGGGGTCAATAATAAAATATAAAAAATATTATAATAATTAATAATAAACAAATATAATATTAAAACTATAATTATAATATAAAAAATTATTCAAATTTGATATTTAAATTGATAAATGAACTTTTATGCACTAGTGTTTTCTATTTATGTCATTTATTTTTAAATTTTTTAAAATATTTACAAATTTAATATATTAATATATAATTATTGAACTTCTCTCGGTGTTTTTTATTTATTTGTTTGTTTATTGATTGATTTTATCGGAATAGATAAGAAATTTAATTTTACTAATTCTTATCTTTTATATGGATGATACATTTTATCGATAAATTATGTAACTTACCCAATTTCAATTGAGATTTTTATTTTTGTTTTTAAATTTTTCTTATATATTTTTTTATATTTTTATAATAAAAAATTACACTCATTTATTGTTTTATTTTTTTAATAAATTAAATTTTAGAAAGTATTTAGTATTTACATAACATATTAATAAATTTTATTTTTAAATGCTAATTTTTTTGTTGGTATGTTTATGATATATATATATATATATATATATATATATATATATATATATATATATATATATATATATATATATATATTGTAATTCCATTTATTGATTATAAATTAAAAAATAATATTAATAAATATACATGATTTTGTAGTTTCTAATGAGAAAATAATAATAAATTATTAAATATTGTAAAAAAAACTCTAATATTGTTACCCGATTGACCCGGTAACCGGTTGACCAGACCGGGTCAATCGGGTTTTTCCATACCCGGTTCAATGGGGTATACCCGGGCCGGCCACATGGCCGGTTTCTGGGTTTTTTGGTTGAACCGGCCGGGCCGGTCCGGGTCTGACAACATTGGTTGAGAGTGTGGCCGTCGGGCAATCTTAAGAGGATATTCTTTGTATTAAAAGAGTGAGTGAGTGTTGTACTCGCATTCTATCCTCTTTTTAGTGGATTGCTTTCTCCAGGGCCCCAGCCCCAGAATATAAACAAAGTTGTCTGAACCCGGAGTTCTAGATTTCTTGTCTCTTTTATCTTGTTTTGATTGTGTGTGAGTGTTTGATCTTTGAGTGAGTTTTTGAGTGAATTTAACACATCACACCCCAACCGGAACCATCAAAATCATATTTACAGTGATATTTTACTAAAATTTTCTTGAAAAAATTGCATACACACCCATATAAAAATGAATATTTAGATTACAAAGAAAAGAACATTTCCATTTTCATGCCATGCAAAAGTTTTTTTTTTAAGCATATATATATATACACAAAATTATATATTTTTTACCAGCATGTAATTTAATTTGTCCTGTTTTAAATGCAATATTCTAATAAATATTTTAAATATTCAAATTTTATACAATTTAATATTTATAATTTTTAAAGAAACACATCCTATATTAAAAGGAATACTTTTCTTGCCGACTAAAATATAAATAATTTTATTCATACCTGTCTTAAGTCTTGTCCTGTATTATCCCTATCAAATCCTTGTCACAAGTCTAAATAGGACAAAATTACGTCAAATCATTCTAAAATCTTAGGGGTCTATTTGGATTAAAACCACAAACTCTATAATTACGTGTCTTCCAAATCTTTTTGATAATGTTAGTAACAACTTATTTTGTCTTAAGAAAAATTTAAATGATAATCCCCTTGTGACATTGAGCAACGTATGTCAATAATTTTTTTTTTTTAATAGATAGACTACAACTTAATTACCAAAAAAAGAAATACAATACTATGAGTACATACATACAGAGAAAATGCATACATAGGCATAATAAAGAACAATTAAAAGTTCAATGCAAATGTGATGTCTCGTAACAATTTTGTAATTAGGATCAAATATAAAAGGATGAGTGAAATAGTTCCACAAAGAGATAATTTTTTTTTTTTATTTATATACAAGCTTTGAATTTAGACACGAGGTGCTTTTTTTTAAGTAAAATTAATTTAAACTTATTTTAATAAGACCGACCAATCACATTTGAATAACAAAAAATCAACTATGAGACTAGTCCAGTCATCACGTTTTAAATCAAATTTAATAAAACTCAAATAAGACCAAATAACTTAGGTTAAATTGAGAACTTGATAATCAAATCAAAATGTTTGTGGTTTTAAAACAAAAATATATTGATTTTTCTTAAGGGAGAAAAAAAAAATCTAAAATCCATGTTTTCTTTCACTTGGACCAAAAATTTCTAATAGAAGAATTATTATATGATGCAGATATTCCTAATATTCAGAGCAAAAGTTTGACAATGATAACAGCATTGATTTAAGCACTGATTTTAAGTTCATATATTTGACTCCTACTAATTGTATTTGAATATTTAAATAATTGTGGTCATTTTTTTATTAGTATTTTTAATTATTTCATTTTAATTAATACGTTAACTAATAGTGTTTTTTAAATATATATTTTTTTATATTATATGATATTATTAATTATTATAAATTATTCTTAATCTCAATCAAACTATGAGCTTCGAAGGATTAGTGTTCGGGTCTATTTGACAACATTATGTACAGTATAAAACTGGAACGGAATGCACCAAAAGTATTACATTTAATTAAATGCAAAAATTGTTGAACTTGTTTTTTAAATTATTTTTTTCAATATAATATTTATTAATATTATTTTATAAATCAAAGCTATTTGGTCTAAGTAATTTTAACAGTGCTAAAAATAAGTCTTTCGTGTTATGTGAAGAGTGGTAAGGATTTGAATTTTTATTGAAAGAATTAATTTACGAGTGATTTCATAGCTCACATTTATACATCATAGTGGTCTTTTAAAAAAAAATAATATTGTTTATAAAGTTTAAAAAAAATTATATATGAAAATTCAAGTCATTTAATAGGCTTAAAATGGAAATGAAGGACGTTATTAAAAGACAAGATAACTATCCCCCGATCTTATAAACTCCTCAGGAAACGGATCACCAATGAAATGACTAAAAACTCCCCGGCAGAAGACAAAAGATGACAACTGGACTGACATTGCGTCCCACGTGCCCCTTGTTGACAGCTTTCCCATGATTGATGGCAGTTCCGTAATTTTAATGGAAATGAAGCCTCCTTATTATTATCATTATTATTATCATTATCATTATCATTATTATTATTATTATTATTATAATAAACAAACCATTTAATAAATATCAAAATATCAAAATGGTTCCTCTATTTTGTATTTTATGTTCTTTTAGTCCTTGTAATATAAAATCTGCCTTTTTGGTCCTCGTATTTTCACATTTTTGTCTTTTTAGTCCTTCTAATTGACGGATTTACCCTTTTGGTCCTTCCAATTGATGAATTAGAGAGATCAAAAAAGATGAAAATATGTAAATACGATGACCAAAAGGACAAATTTACAACTAAAAGACGAAAATGTGCAAATATAAGGATCAAAAGGGCGGATTTTATGTTAGAGAGATTAAAAGGGCGAAAAACGAAAAATAGAGAGACCATTTTGATATTTATACCTTTAATAAACACGAAGAAATGCTAGGATAAGAATTCTATAACATTCGTGCCCCTGTATCAATTAGGATTCAAATTTATTTTTTAGCAAAACAAATATTTTATGCAAAAAATCCGAATAAATCAAATGTACATTATCTATGAATGCGTTTTTGTTTATAACCCAAATATCTTTTTTTAGATTATTTTTATATTTATATTTGTTTTGAATTTTTCCAGTAGTTTTTCAGACAAGGAATTGTTAATTTTGGATTTACTAGCAAATTCCAAGTAATATTAAATAACAATTTTCTTAAAAAAAAAACCGATACTTTTTTTATTTACTTCAATATAAATTTGATTATTAACATTATAAAAAAAATGTCTACACAGCTAAAAAAAAAAAAATCTAATCTGAAGATGCTAAAAATTAGTATAAACCAATATTCTTCTTTCATGTATGACCATACTTGTGTTTATATAAATTGAGATTTATACTAAATTTAATTTTTAAGTTTTAAATTGTTTAGGAAGGTTTCGTTGTTTTTAAGTCTTACCTGTTTTCGAACTCCTTGAATTAAAAATATTTTATTCCATGTTCATGTGGGACTCAATATATATATGACCAAATTTTTGCATGTGATAAAATATAAACAATAAATAATAAAAAAAATATAAACATAGATAATAAATTTTAACTTCCACGGCATAAATTATCATCAAAGTAGTATTCATGCTATAATCCTGATAAAAACTTTGTTGTATTTGTTGGAAATATTAATTTTAAATTTAAATGCAATAATCCCATTTACAAAAATTTAGAAATTATTTTTATGTAAAAAATTACGTATTTCAAACCGACTAAATTGTCTCATAGCAATGATTGAGTCCATAGCATTTGTTGCCAAGCTAACCTATTATGCTATTATCCACATAAAATAAAAAAAATAAAAATAAAAAATATCATATATTCCAAATTATATACTAATTAATAAAAATTAGTCAATTTAAAAAATATATATTTTTACCAGTGACACAAGAGTCGGGTGGTAAAATTTAAATTTTTTTCCAAAATAACAGTGATAGTGTGCTATGTTGTGATTTGTCTATATATGTAATATAAATTAAAATAAATAATAAGATTTGATAGGCTAAAACAATTTTTAATTTATATGCAAATTATCAATAATATTTTTCAACATAAATATTTTATAAAATAGTAAATTCTAAATAAGCTTTCCAATTTTTAAAGCATATATATATATATATATATATGGAGAAAAAGTCACCAACTTGACAAAGAAGTTGAGGCTGCAATGTAAACACGTTTGTTTTGATGAACCAAATTGGAACTAATTAATCAAACAAGGACATTTGCCGAACTAAACTATTAGATGCCACAATCAGAAACAAGTAAAAGGGTGCATTATTTATTAACTCATATAACTTTCCAAATTAATAGATTAATGTCTGCATTTTTTAATTATTAATTAGTTTTTCTTTTCATTGGTTCAATTTCTTGATGTTAAATTTCATTTTTTTTCTTCATTTTATAATTCTTTACAATTTTTTTATATTTATTTAAAAAAATTTTACGAAAGTGATAAATGTTTTTGAGGGACAAATAAATATAAAAGTATACCAATTATAATAATTTATCAAAATTTTGGAGTGTATCAAAAATGACTCGAAAATCCTTTACTATGCGATTCTAGAGGGAAGTAATACATCACCTTTCACAAAAGACCCACTCATACCCAATAAATAATAAATGAATTCAAATTCTAGAGTAGTGCACAAACAATATATATGGCTACACCACTCTAATATTTAACCACTAATATTCAGTGCATGACTAATATTATCATTCAAAGCCGAGAAAATGATATTTGTGCAAACTGATTTGACTAATAAATTTCAAAAAAATAATCTTATATAAATTTTTTATATACAATTCTTTATAATTTATTATTTTATTTTGATCCTCAATAGTAGGATTCTACTTGAACTCTCAATTTTTAAATAAAAGCAACTTGAACTCTCAATCTTTAAATAAAAACAATAAAAAAAAACAACTGTTTTACAGAGAGATAAACTTTTTACAAAAAAATAACAAAAAAGTCCAATATGATATATATATTGCCTTGTCAGAATATAATAAATATTGTTTCAGCTGATTTTTCAGAGTAATTATAATAATAATAATAATTATTATTATTATTATGATAACTTTTTTTTTTAAAAAAAAGGTAATTATTATTGATGATGAATTTTTCAGACAGTAAGAAGATCTGTGGTTGCTAGGACTTGGTCAGGAATTACCATAATTTATGGAATAACACAATAAATCAAGCTCACAAAGTTAATATTTTATGGTTGTAAGTCAATCTCACTCTCATTACTTTCTCAGCTTTGTCTTTCTTCTTCTTCTTCTTCTTCTTCTTCTTCTTCATCACCACACTCTGCAGCTTCTCCATCTGCTTCTAAAGAGAGAGAGAGAGAGAGAGTTCTTGTTCTTTTGTTTTGCCACATCTCTTCAGTTGGGATCTCAAAGTGTTATCTTTGAATTGCTTTCTTTTGTAGGTGCTCACTAAGAGACATCAGTGGACCAGGTTTTGCAGAAGAATCAACAGGAAATCCTAAAAAAGGTTCAGCCTTTTGGTGTTTGTTTTTTGTTTTTCTTCTAATGTGTTCCTTAGAACAAAAAAAGTTTCTAACTTTTTCTATCATGTGTTGATTTTGTATTACTCTTCTCTGATTTTTTTCTAATATTTTTGTTTTCAATCCTTTTTCTTCAGTTAAATCCATTTAAAGTTCATTGGTGGTTCCACTTGCTGTCTGTCATGCGCTTGGTGTTCTTATCTGGCCAACAAGGATAACTTTTTCTAAAGAAAAGCAACAAAAGAAAAGATAACAACAAGCTCAAAAGGTCTAAGCTTACAGTTTCAACTTTCAATTGCCAAAATATAGGGAAAGACATTTCTGTTTTCTCTGTATTCATTTGGAGATCTCCATTCTTTTGATCTCATTGCTTTGTGATCTTCTCTTGCTCTCAAAGTTGTTCTTTTTGATCTCTTCTCAATCTGGAAGTCTGAAAAATCCAATCTTGAGGCAATGGGTAGATTGAGGCATAAGATTGAGGGCTTCATCAACAACAGATGGCTGGTTTTTGTGGCAGCAATGTGGATGCAAGCTGTTGGTGGGATTGGTTATCTCTATGGCAGCATTTCTCCAGTGATCAAGAGCTCAATGGGCTACAATCAGCGCCAAGTTGCCAGCCTTGGTGTGGCTAAAGACCTTGGTGATAGTATTGGGATCTTGGCAGCGACTCTCTGTGAGATCCTGCCACTCTGGGCTGCCCTTCTCGTTGGTGCACTTCAGAATGTCGTCGGCTATGGCTGGGTCTGGCTCATCGTCACAAAGCGAGTTCCAGCGTTGCCTCTGTGGGCGGTGAGAGCCTCTGCCTACTTCTCCTTTCATTGAATGTACATTATATATCTTTTCTTGATCAGCTGTGATTTAGACTTTGTGTTGTATCTTTGTGTGGGATGTTAAAGAACAAGGAATTAAGGTTTGATCGAAATTGATAATAAAAGTAAATTGAGAATGAGGTAATTCTTTTTTATCAGTTGTTTATACTTAACATGAATCTATCCATAAACCTGCATATTGCTCAGTTCATCAGTTGGTACGCTTTGTTTTTATATGCATTTTACAGTTTCCAAATCATCTCCGGTTCGTAAGTTTTTAGTGTATAGTATTTCACAGCATGGAACAATGGCATCTTATTCTAAAATTACCTTATTCAGCATATAAGACAATATTTAGAGAAGAACTTTCTTTTGTGCTATCTTAGAAGAGAAATATAATTCCTTCTTGTTGAAATAGACATGAGCTCTGATTTCAAGTTGTTAAACCGATAACTTTGTGCAGATGTGCATCCTTATCTTTGTTGGGAACAATGGAGAAACATACTTCAACACGGCGGCACTTGTGTCCTGTGTGCAGAACTTTCCCAAGAGCAGAGGACCTGTAGTTGGCATTCTTAAAGGTTTTGCCGGTCTGAGTGGTGCAATCTTGACCCAAATATATGCAATAATAGAGACACCTGATCATGCAGCTATCATCTTTATGGTTGCAGTTGGACCGTCAATGGTAGTTATCGCCTTAATGTTCATTGTTCGGCCTGTCGGAGGTCACAGACAAGTGCGGCAGTCTGATGGTTCTAGTTTCGTATTTGTTTACAGTGTATGCTTGATTCTTGCTGCATATTTAATGGGTGTCATGCTTTTGGAAGATCAAGTTGACTTGAGCTACTCTTTGAGAATTTTGTGCACGGTCATTTTACTCGCCCTCTTGATCATTCCCATAGTAATCCCTTTGCTGTTAACATTTTACTCCGATGATTTGCCTACGATGCAAGAATCTCTTCTCCCTTCATCTCACAAAGACGAGGTTGGTAAATCAGGAATATCAGATAACCAAGATGTTATTATTTTCAGTGAGGTTGAAGATGAAAAGCCTAAGGAAGTTGACCTGCTTCCTGCACAAGAGAGGCAGCGGAGGATAGCACAGTTGCAAACAAAGCTATTACAAGCTGCGGCTGAAGGAGCTGTGAGAGTCAAGAGGAGGCGAGGTCCGCGCAGGGGAGAGGATTTCACCTTGACACAGGCATTGATAAAGGCGGACTTTTGGCTGCTGTTTATGTCTCTGTTGTTGGGATCGGGGATCTGGATTGACTGTCATTGATAACCTCGGTCAAATGACCCAGTCCTTGGGTTATGATGAACCTCATGTTTATGTTTCCATGCTCAGCATTTGGAATTTTCTCGGCCGCATTGGGGGAGGCTACTTCTCGGAGATTATCGTTAGGTATGATCAGTAGTACTTTATTTGAATGTTATTCTGCCGATTATATGTTCCTAGTGTTTTCTACTTCTGTAAAACATTTTGCGTGTGTATCTGGATTACATCATCATCATTTGATCAGATATAATTACATCTAATTGTATGCATCTTTGTCGACTGTTTCTTTAGTGTACATGTTAGACATTTCTCAAATGATAGACTGATCAGCGACCAAGAAAAATGCTATGTAGACAAAACAAGCTAGGTTCTTGTCGTAGAATGAAGAAATATCTTGCTTATGTGCTTGAATTCATGACGTCTGTAGTCATTTTCTTTCTGTTCTAACCTCAAAATCTTCATTTTCTTTCTGTATACATTTGCTTTTTAGTTGAATCTCCCAAATCGCATAACTTGCTAAATATAGGTATGAATATAAATTTGTGTCTCTCATCATATGAGCTAAAGCTTTTGGTTTGCATCTTAGAATAAGAATAAATTCCAAAAGACTCCTAATCATAGTTCATGAAATCTTAACCAGTGCTATAAATTTTCTCTTACTTCAGCTATCCAGAAAGCTCTTTGAATTTATTGTCCATCCTTTTCAATTAATGTAATTTCATTCTATCATCTGATCAGGGACTACGCATATCCACGACCGGTTGCTGTGGCGGTGGCTCAGGTTTTGATGGCAATGGGGCACTTTGTTTTCGCTATGGGTTGGCCAGGAGTGATGTACATCGGCACATTGTTAATTGGAGTTGGATACGGAGCTCATTGGGCTATTGTGCCAGCCGCTGCATCTGAGCTTTTCGGTGTTAAAAACTTCGGGGCGTTGTACAATTTTCTCACAGCGGCCAATCCTGCAGGTTCTTTGGTATTTTCTGGTGTTATCGCGAGTGGTATCTATGACTACGAAGCGGAGAAACAGGCTCACAATCACCAAAATTTGTCACTGGTTGGGAGATTACTCTCTGGAACTAGACTTCATGCGGAAGAGGTACTAAAATGCGAAGGCTCTATCTGCTTTTTCCTCTCATCCTTGATAATGTCGGGTTTCTGCATCATCGCAGTTATCTTGAGCATGATTCTGGTTTATCGGACAAAAGTCGTTTATGCTAATCTTTATGATAAATCTCGCGCTTGAGTTACTGATATGAAAGCAACCATCAGCATCACCGATATTGTATTGATTGCCAGTTTCCCTTAAATCAGAGTTGCGAGGAAAAATCTTCACCGGCTGGTGAAAATTTTTAATGGAGAGATCAGTGGAAGTTATGAAGGTGTCTCAAGTACATTTCTTCGGGTGAAAATTTTTAATGGATTGCCAGTTTATCGTGTGCATTTTACTGTAAAATTACTTGAATGGAGTTGATATCACCTGAACAAAGTTATTGTTTTAATATTATCCAGAGTATTTGTGTGACATTGATGAGGCGGTTGTGAAGCTTGTGACAGATACTATATTTAAATTTAGATTAGTGTCTCATTTTCAATTTTCTCCAAAATAGATATGCAGTTATTGATTGTTTTGTAGAGGAGTTGAGATTTCCCCAGCAATTTAATCAAACGTAAAATTGGAACTTTAAGATCACTCAATATTGACCTAAAAACATCACAAACGCTTAATGAATTTTGACACAGAAACACCACTCATGGTATAACTTCTGCTGTCTAACCTGAATAAGAGATGTTGGCCATTACTAATCATCTGCACCAAAGAACCTAACTTACACCAAGTTCATTTATCATTTGAAGCAGAGTAGATCATGTCATATTATTCAGAGGATTATTTGATGCCATCTGGAAAATCAAACATATGCACTGCAATATCATCCACACGACAAAGCGCGCACACTCCAACACTCGTAACTTTAAGAATTTTTTGAAATTAACTTGGAAGTAAATAAAAACCTTGTCGAATAAGTACTTGATAACTTTTTGTTAAAATACAATAGCAAATGGGAAATCCGACCTCTTGCTTTGGTAGCACCACAATAAGAAAAACTAGGATCTACTATGTCGGTTTCACAAATAAATCAGATACAAAGGTAGACTTCACAGAAATATTGAAGAAGTTCACCATCTTGGGAAAGCTGATTGCAAGCTGATTGTAATGACATTGTAAATTATGCATGGGTTGCTAACCTCCCTCACCATGGGTCCTTTTCGAGGTACTTATGTAAAGAACTGCATTGATAAAGTGGGGGTGAAAATTCAGACAAAATCATTAAAACATTGATAAGAATGGGGTGTAAGGTAGGTGGAAGGAACTACCATTGTTTCCTCTAATAAAAGCATCTCCATATTTGTTTTTCAGCTGCCCATTCACATATTCTTCTGTCTGTTCCATTGCAATATTCATGTACCCATCTAGACATGCAAGTATTCCTGAAAATAAAAGTTCAATTCTTTAAAGCTGCTTTAGTGGTAGAAAATGAACGCAAAAACATAAAACATGTATGGAAGAAAATCATTCGTTATTAAAGAGGGGATATCAGGCATGGAGGTTATTCAATCAAATAAAATAGAATTGCAAAGGCAATACAACAGCAGGGCATGTGCGAAAAAACTGATGCTTGGAAAAAAGAGAACAGGATGAACAAAAGTAATACCTGCAATCAAAGGTGATTCCTCTCGATAATAAAATAAAAAAATCCAAGCACAAAGCACTATCGAAAGAAGTAATATTGGAGATCTTTCTCACTATTGCTTCGAATTATCTCTTGACCCCCTCACATGCAAGAGTAAGGTGAAGAAGACTCATTTCAATTGAGACATAGATGACCTGACTAGTAGCTTGTGTAAAACTAAGGAGAGATTACATGTGATATAACTCCGTCAGATATCCATCAATAAATATAAAATCATTGTGCCCCATTGTTAGTCAAGAACCAAAAGTCAAGGGGTAGCGCAAACCAATGGTTTCGCAAAATTATATTTTGACACCAATTGAACGCAGATTGATTGATCTAAGGTCCAGTTAGATAGCATTGCATAGTCCAAAAGAGCTAGGTCTAAGCTCGTCAAGCCTTAATAACAGCAAATGACAATGGTTCTTATAGTTCATACCTACAAAACGAAGTGCAATTGCAATCATGGCCAAGGACAAATGGCAAACTTATCTTGTTTCAAGGGTGCAACTTTCAATTGCACTATCTACAACTTACCACTTTTTATAGATTTCCAAATAAACTTAATGGCACAGATGTGATAGTTAGAATGCCACACCAACAGTTGACATCACTCATCACCAATTATCTCATATCTCCTGGCATATTTAATCACCCTGAGATCCAGTAAAAACATTTAACAGCATTGGGCAGGCATAATGTCTTTTAAGCTCATATCTATGTGAATAATGGTTTAATTTCTGAAAAGAATTATTGAGGTTGACTAAACACAACCACCTTCAGCAGGGACAAAACTGTGACTTGTTAATTGCAACACCCTCAGAATAAAATCATCTGTACTCCAATTCCACCATGTATCTCGTAATCACTATTGCTCTAAGCCACCAACCATGGCATAACCAATTTATTGACATGAAAATAAAATGGTTACATTATTTATATACTATTAATAGCACAAGAACTCTCAATCCAAAATAAATTACCTTATATCAATAAATAAGACATCAGACTTCCTCATAAAATTAATAAATATTCTACTTTGCTTTGTGCTATATTAAGAGATACAAATAAATTTTCTTATCCTCACACACACACACACACACTTTATATCACTGCACAACTATGAGCATCCTCACTCAGTATTATTTCTACCTAACAATTAAAAAGATCCTTAGGCTCATACGAAGCATATTGCTCATGAAATTTCACAATCATTTGGGCCTTCAATCTCACAGCTGCATGCGGCTCTTTCCAAAATCATTACTTTTATTTTCAGGAATTATTCATTCAAAAGCCAACTCATAAAGCTTGAGAATTTCTAAAAGCATATATCCGTGATGTATGTTCATCAAGAGTGCATGCCCACCCTTCATGAAAATTACCTCTGATATTACGAAAGATATCAATTTTAGAACTAACATTCATACAAATTAAGTTATCTACCAGGAAAATGCCAAAAACCAATGCATAGAAAAAAAAAAGGGAGAATTTTTAGGGTTTAAAGAATAGCAATTGAATCTATTAAACCCTAATCACAGATATTCACTAAAAAGTGAGAAACCATCTAAACAAATTTTGAATCATGCTCAAACAATGACATAAGAACAGATCAAAGTCAAGCAAATATCAATTCAAAAACTGGAAGAAAAAAAAAACCCTAGAAGAGGAAGCAGGGCACAAGTATAAAACCACGGTAGTCGACACCGGAATTGAGCTTGACGACGACGGGACGACCCCTAATCGACTTCAAGAAGTCCGCTGGCGTCTTCACCGATCCTCCTCCTCCTCCTCCTCCTCCGCCACCGCCGCCGCTGCCACCACTGCTCATCTTCTGCGCTCCGGAGAAGCCACAGCAGGTTCCCGTTCTTTGCTTTTATATACAAGGGTACCAAACGGGTCGGGTTCAAATTTTTCATCCGACCCGCTTCAACGTTTGTTCTTGGATTCGGATCTTGACCCGAATCCTTTAATTCCCAAAGATTTACTTTTTATTTTGGATGTTAGCCCCTACGGAAAAGACGGGATATTAATAGGTTAAGTGGTCTTTGATATTCTACACGACAATTTATTTAGTTTTTTACACTATTCTAAATTTTTTTAAAAAAAATTAATAGATTATTGTTTTACTTAAAAAAAATATAAATGTTAGTTCTTTGTTCTTGGATTCGGATCTTGACCCGAATCCATTATTTTTTCCCTACAAAAATGTGCTTTTTATTTCAAGTGTTAACATCTTACATAAAAGACAGATATCAATAGTTTACATTATTTATGTGATCTTTGATATTCTACACTATAATTTATTCAGTTTTTACATTATTTTTAATTATTTTTAAAAATTATGAATTATTGTTTTATTAAAAAAATATAAATGTTAGGTTTGGACATTCATATATAATATAAAACAAACAAATAAATACATAAAAAAAAAAGAACCAATAAATTAGTAAAGGAGTAAAGACTAAACATCCAGTCATCCACAAGTGGTGAATGTATGAATTAATGTCTTGGTTGCAAATTGAGGTGAATATTTGTGTTGATTACAACGATATTGATGTTAGTTGTAAAGGCTTATAATTTTTATGAAAGGAATTTGTGTTGGTAAAATTAAATAAATAAATAAAGTTTTACAAAGGCAATTTATAGTCATCACAAAAAAGATCATCAAAGAAAACATGTTTTTTTTTCGGTGAGAATATGATATTTACGACAGTAAAAAGCAAGCCATCACATGAGATCATTCATTCTGCATATAAATAGTATAGACTTTATTTATTTTTATAATAAAAATAAGTATATCACAAAATATATTAAAAGGAAAAGGGCACAAATAACAAAATAATATAAAAAAACATAAACAATGCACACTAAAATTGGGAATAGTTGATATCGTATAATCAGCCTAAAAAAAGAAAAAAAGAATTTGTATACCAAAGAGTTCATAGTTTAGCAACATTAGTCCCATTTTGAAAAGTGTTAATGTAAAGATTTACGAGACTTAAATTTAAATTCCGATGGATACAAAAAGTAAAAACATAAAAAATTATTGTCAAAATCTTTAAAAAACAAAATGTCAAATATGTTTTTTTAGGTTTGTTTTCAAAACATAAAATTGAAAACAAAAACATGAATTGACAATGATGCCAAATAATCTCTAAACCATCAATTTGCAGCTTATTATATTTCTCGTTATATTACGCTTATTATATTTATAAAAAAATTCCACTTTATTTTTGAAACTTTATTACTCTAACAATTGAGTAAATTAATTTATTTCCCACAAACACAACAAAAAAAATATATATAAAACAACAATACTCACTTATTCAATGATCCCACAACCAACAAAACAAAACACCAAATTAACTAAAACTCAATTAAAAGCAGAGCAATCTCTCCTAATCTCCCCCTGCCTTCCAGTCTTAACACCAGTTCTCCCAAGCCTCACCATGGCAGCACTAAACGCCGAGAAAAAGCTCGCCTGGTTGGAAGCAAAGGCATTCACAGTAGCTCTACTCTGGAAACTAGTAAACAATCCCTGATCAGAAGTGAAAAGGCCTTCACCATTAACCAAGTTTTTAAAGTAAGCATTATCAAAGCTATTTGGAGTAGTAGGGTCCATGTTAATGGCCACAAGTGGGTTCACGTTGCGCGGACAAGCTTGCATGAGTTGCCGAGCATATGATGGGTTCAGTGAAGGGTCTGTCTGGTGAGTGGAGTTGAAGGAGTAGAGACGGTTGGCGAAGCGAGTGCAGTGGGAGAAGCCAACGGTGTGTCCTCCGGATAGAGCAATCATGTCTGTTTGTGTTAGGTTGTTCTTCCGGAATATCCAGTTCAGAAGGTTCACACTGAAGGTTGGGCCTGGGAGGTTGCCGGTCACTCTCCATCGGAACGATATCAGGCCGTCTCGGCGGCCTAGTTCTACTTGGAAGTTGGGACCGCCGGACTGATAAATAGAGAATATGAATTAGATTGATGTTACAAGGATAGCCGGACTAGAAAATATATAGGGAATATGAACTAAATTAATGTCAAAATTTACACTTATATACATGACTAAACTATGTGAGACAATTCTAGCTAAATTAAGTTTGATATATAAGTTTTTATTTAGCCATCATTGCAATAGCCAATAGCCGAGCAGTTAAAAGTATTTGATTCTTATGAGAGATGAATCTTCCAGACTCCCTCCAATAATCTATTTCATATTCTCTATCCTCTCTGTTATTTAACAGGTTAGGAAACAAAATTTCAAGAGAGAAAAATGCATACCAAGGCAACAACATCTCTAGCAGCAATTGTCAAGATATCTGCACAAGAAACAACTCCTGGACATTGAGCTTCCACAGCTTGCTTGGCCTTAATCACAGTATCGAAACCATCTCCGGCAAGTGACAAATTATCCGGCGCATCCTTCTCGGCATCTCCTCTCGGAGAAGAAATCAAAACTGATCCATCACAACCCTGAAAACATGAAAACAAATGATCATAAAAGAAGCATTAATGCAAGAACACCAAAATATCTTCATCATCATAACCTCAATATATATATATATACCTCAACAAAACAATCATGGAAGAAAAGGCGAAGAGTAGCCGGAACGGTAACGAATGTTTGTTGTATCTTCCTCGTCACCGCTTGCCGAACAATTGATTCGACATTCGGGCAAGTAGACCGATAAAAGTTTGGAAAGAGTTGAGCTTCTCCTATGATCCCCATGACCATCAACAACATGATCACCATTAAAGATCCTTTCTTTAGCTCCATCTCTCTCTTTCTCTCCTCTATGCCTTGCACTATGTCTATATTTGATGTACAAGGTATTGCTCGTGTGTGTATATATATATAAAGGATTGAAAGTGAGAAATTATGCAAGTGGACACACTCAAATCATTGTATGATTAAACTTGTGAGAGTTTACAATTCAAAGCTATGTACATACAGCCAATCATAGACTATGAAAAATGTGCAATGGACAACATCCTTTGCATGTTCATAAATTTATAGCAAGAGATTGATTCTTATATTGAGAGGACAAAATGAGCTGTGAGGTGATGCTTATTAGAGTTTACTTTGGATGTTCATGGAAGTGGGGGGAGTATTTTATGTGAGCAACGTTCCAATGCACATGTAGGATAGAGACACACAAACCAATGCCAGCTAATCTTATTGGCAAGACTTGCATCATCTTAACTTAGTGGAGTCGATGAACTTAATTGGCTTATTTTGAGTTATTTTAATTACATAATAAATTAAGATTACTTAATTAAGCTTATCATGTGGCCTTTCCATGCATGTGAGCAATGCTTAAGAGTTGAAAACTTGAAGCTTTGGTTGGTAGGCTAAGTTGAGAATCAATGTTTGATATATGTTTTGGATTTAAAAGAGTTACAAGAAAGGGTGGAATTTAATGAGGAGAATTAGACTTTAATTAAGTATGAGAAAAAACTCAACAATGGATTAGAAGAAAATAATATATCAAACTCAGTAACTGAAAAATTCCTAGTTTTTGTTTCATTTCGAACTAAGTCAAAAGTTTGAACTTATCCAATAGCTGTTTATGATTATGGAGAACATGCATTACAACTGTTTTTGAAGAAAAACTTTGTACTTAGATTGATCAATGAACTATATTTGGGAAAAGATATAATTTTTTTAATCAAAGTGGAGGGTTGGGAAACTGGATCACGTCGCTTGTTAATTAAGATGATTACAAGAACATGAAATTCTTGTTACTTATAATTTTATAACAAGCATTATCTTTGAGCATTAATTATTTTTTAGATAGAGGACATTCACAATAGTTGGATGATTAATTGCCTTTTTGCAAGCATGTGAGACAAAGACAAGGAATGGATGACAACATGAAACTTTCTTGCTTGGCTTGTCTTATAAAGAATAAATTAATTCCTTTGTTTTTTTCAATATATATAGTTAATGTATATAATGTCAATAAATTTTGAATCTTATAGATGACCCGAGTCCATTGGATTACCATCCAACGGCTCCCATGTCCCCTCTCCCAATATTCTTTTTTCTAAATTCTAGCCAGATTTGTCTTTTTCAATCTCTTTTGCTCTTACTTTTCATTATTTAAGTGTTTAGTATATATATATATATATATATATATATACCCCCTTCATACATAATCTCCATCAAAAACAACCTTAAGATATCACATAACTACAATTAAACCATGATTAAACTACAAACATTCATGATTAGTGAAAGATAGATATATATATATATATATTTATGAAATAAATAAAAATGACATAAATTAAATAAAATGATAAAAATGGTAATAAATCTAAAAACGTATTTATTTTTTGACCAAACATGAATAAGTCATCTTTTATAGGCGTGTGTATATATAGAATTAATCTCTCAATGCACCTATGCTCATATCTACATGAGTTGAGATTAAAACCCGCTTCATTGGCATGCCACTACCAACCTGTGCAAGGGAAAAAAGGTTAAGTTAAATTAACTTTAAAAAAATTCTCCTTTTTTATTATTTTGCAAATGTGTTGGGTATCTGAAAAATGATCCATGAACTTGGTTTCATAGTAGTTCTAACGGAATCAAGATATGACTCATCCTCACTGATTGCCTCAATTTAGTGATCTTTAAAACAAAGGCTAACCATCTTTTAATATAATTATCAATCTATCCCTATATTATATAATAAATAAAAATAAAAAATTAAATTTATAAACCATAGTTAAGATTGAGCCACGTCTTGGTTCTGTAGTAGTTACCACGGAACCGAGTCTACTGGATTTTTATTGGGTAAACAACTCAGATAGTCCCTAAACTATGTGTTGTTCCTAATTTGGTCACTGAACTTCAAAAAATTTCAATTGCATCCCTAAACTATTTATTTTCTTTCAATCAAGTCATTCTGGCTAACGCCGTTAATTGGAAGCTGACGTGGCGAGTCAATGTTGGTGTGATTTTTATAATGCAAGTATACGCTATCGCAAACAAGTAATATAATGATAAGAGAGTATCGTCCCACAAGGATTGAGCTTATTAATTACCAAAATTACTAAACCTAATTCTACTTGATTAATGAGATTGAAGAGATTTAATTTAGAAAATCTAATTCAAGGACTAGAGAAAGATAGTTAGATGAGAAGAAATCAATGTCAAGAGATTCTAGGGTTTCCGAGTTCACTTAGACTAATTCCACCTAGATCATCAAGTTTAATCAATCAATGTTTGTTTCTTATGTTGTGATCAAATTTCCCTATATTACATATTGATCTTTCTCAAGCATCAATAGCATATTCCACTAGATAAGTTAACATCATCTCTAAGATAACTGTGAACCTATGGAACTCATTAAGCTCTAGAAATTTATAATGATGCATACAACCTCATAAATATCTCTATCTTATGATGATTGTACGATATTTCAATCAAGACCTAATTCAATTATCACATCTCGGTCTCAAATCAAATTACTAATCATGCATTTGGTGATCAAGCAATCACAAGCATTAAGCATAAATTAAAATATCCAACATAGTCTTGATACAAGCATCAACTGAATTAAACAAACATGAATCTAGGTTTTGATAGTCTGGCTACATCGTAGCCCTAGAAAAAGTATTTAGAATATAATAATTGCAAAGTTTGACATATTAATAAGGTTCATAACCAAATAAACAAAGAAAAACTAAAAACTAAAGCCTGACAATGAATCCGCGCCAAATCTTCACTCCCAACCTCTTGATCTCTGAAATTCTCCTCATCTTTTCATCTCAACCCTAGCCCCTTTTATAACTTAAAATCGGGTAGCGCCTAGGCACTATAGTTTATGTTTTGCACCTTTTTATGTTGTAGCGTCTAAGCACTGCATGCTAGCGCTAGGCGCTAGATTTTTTGTTTTGCTTGTTCTCTTTTTGTTGAAACTTTGCTTTTTTTTTCTCCAATTTTATGCTTTTTACATGTTTTTCCTTCACATCATTCTCTTTCTTTCCTACAATGCAATAACAATAAGATTAGGAGTAAAATTGGTTTAAAATAATTCAAATTTAATTCATTATGAGTTAAAGAAGGTCTATATATTGAGTGCAAATTATACTCATCAGTCAACTTTCCAGCTTCCCTTCACTTTCTTCTTTCACGTGTGCATATATCCATTTAAACTCTAATGCTTATCACAACTTCCCTTATCTCTTCTCCATCTGTCTATAAATACTCACCTCCTATTCTCCATCCCTCTACTATCAAAACCCAAGCAATCCTTTGCATTACATCAATGACCACCTTTCTAAAAAACCTACCTTTTCCCTTACTCATCCTCTCAACCTACCTTTGCTCCTACTCAACCTCTCCATTTTCCTTCTTTCTAAGGTCTTCAGCAATGAGGTTCTAAGAAAAAGCTTCAAGAATCCTATTGATGGAGCAAGGAACAACATCAAAGTAGGTATAGCCTGGAAAATGCAAGACATGTTGCCAAGTTGATTACAATGGAGGAAATGATCATCAAGAAGAAAGAGGAGAAAGAGACTATGTTTTCCGAAATGAGAGGCTTCTGCAAAAGCTCAGGATTGAACATGGGAGCTTGAGAGTCCCCCTAAATGTCTACCAACTGTCCAAGATATTGGTTGGGGTTAATAACTACAGGGTCTCGATTATCTGTCTCAAACCAAGAGCCTTTCTCAAGCCTCATCATCTTGATGCTGAGGTCGTTCTCTTTGTTGCCAACGGTATGTATATATATATATATATATATATATTCATTAATGAATCTTAATCTAATCTTTGGAACATGACTCTATAGGAAGTGGAAGTGTTGGTGTGGTGGATTCAGAGAGCAAGAACATGGTCTGAAAGAGGGCGATATCTTGAGGATTCAAGCTGGGTCCATCTTCTACTTTGATGCTGTTCCTGGCTCCATTAATAGTATTTTTGAGGCTTTTCCTTAGAACCTCATTGCTAAAGACCTCAGAAAGAAGTAAAATGAAGAGGATGAGTAGGAGAAAGGTAGAGATAAGGGAAGTGGTGATAAGCATTAGAGTTTAAAGAGATATATGCACACGTGAAAGAAAAAAAATGAAGGGAAGCTGGAAAGTTGACTAGCCACGTCAACTTCCCGTTTACACTATTCGCCTGAAGGACTTGATTGAAAGAAAATAAATAGTTTAGGAATACAATTGAAATTTTTTGAAGTTCAGTGATTAAATTAGCAGCAACCCCATAGTTTAGGGACTATCAGATTAATTTACCCTTTTTTCTGTGGATTTGGGTCCTATGATCATCCATCCAACCCAAAAATTCTATCGGGTCAAGACCCTTCTAGTCGAACCCGATCCGTTTTGTTCCACAGCCACTCGCTTCTCTTATCTCCATTTGCTCTCTCTCTCTCTCTCTCTCTATTCCACTTTCGCAGTTCGGCGTCTCACTTTCCAGAGCTCAGCAATGGCGACGCTGACGACCTTCAACCTCGCTGGCGCCTTCAAGGGACTCTCCCTTAACTCCTCCTCCTCCTTCTCTTCCTCTTCTTCATACCTCACCGGTGGCCTCGCGTTTGCGCCCCTCAATTTCCGCTGCGCTCGCCCTCTGCCAACCGGCTTCACGCCCCTGACGATCGAGTCGGCGCACAAAAAAGGAGCTGGGAGCACTAAGAATGGTAGGGATTCGAAGGGGCAGCGGCTTGGTGTCAAGATTTACGGCGATCAGATCGCAAAGCCTGGTGCCATCATTGTCCGCCAGCGGGGGACTAAGGTAAATTGTGGATTTTGCCCACTTTTAGAACCGCAATTTCGTTTTCTTTTTCTCTTGGTTTTAGAATGTGAGTTTTGGTGATTAAGAACTGCTTTGTTTTGTGTGCGATATGTAGGTTGGTATTTAGCTGAATTTTCTTTTTAATTGTCCTTTGTTAGTTTACTTAGCTGAGCGAGAAGAAACAAGAGAAAAATTTTAAATTTGAACACAATAAAGCTTGTGTATTTTTTAACACTATGCGTAGATTAATCTTTGGAAGAGTTGGGATAGTTAATCTTTGAGAATTAGTGTTCATTTGCTAGACAATTGATGGTTCTGTGTTGCTTAGTTGGAGTCATGATGATATAATTGCAAGGTGTTTATGTAAATAGATGAGCAATTTGTTTTCGGATATTTGATGAAAGAAAAAAAAGAACTTTGGTTTTTAAACTTGCGATTGTATATAGGTTTTGGCTGAATTCATGATAATTTGTGGTTTGTGGCAAGAGTAGAAAACAGGAAAACTTCATATGATAATAACTATAAATTCTGTTGTTTACTCATAGTTTGTGGAATATATTGCGTTTTAATTTTAAATTTTGAATCATATGTTTACCTAGATTGTCAAACATAATCAGATCACTGCTGTTGTTTTGACATGTATTTGCTCATTTGTCTAGCTTGTAGCCATGCAATTTGGCTGGACAGAGAACTTTTGCTTAACTATATCTGCTATCTAGTTGTTATATTTCGATTTGAATCAAAACAATTTGTCATGTACGCTGATTCATGCTTGCATATAACTGCCTGTCCAAGTGGTTCTCAAAATTTGATGCTTCAATTTCAGTTTTGATCCTGGTCCTCTAGTGACATTTTAGTTTATTATTAAAATCCAAAATTTTGAAATTCAAAGAATAAAGTTCACTGAGAATGCAAAGATTTAAGAATGTATAGGAAATCGGCATAAAAAAGCAAATAGTATGCATTTAATTTAGCATGCTCTGTTCTTGGATCCTTACCCTAGTTTAGGTTTGACATTGAAATGGCTTGCTATTGGCCTATATCCAATAACTTGCACAAGTGGGTTTTGACATTTTTGTTTCTATATTTGTCTTTCATGTATTGGTAACTTTCACAGGTTTATTGTATTGATAACTTTCACTGAGCCATGTGTGCTATTAATATTTTGTTTCTTGTTCTATAGCACCAATTTGTGCACACAAATTATTTTAAGTAGTGTTTCTCTAAAGGTTGAGTTAGACATTGAAATAGTTTATTGTTTGCTGCCTATACCCACATACTTCAACTTCTGAAAATTATTATGTTTAACAACATTTTCCTTGAGTCTATGCCCAGCAATTTTATTTATGGCAGATAACATCTTCCTTGCACATAATTCTTTTAGGATATAACAGATGATGGGTGTGTCCTAAGTGTAGCTCGCCTGTTGTGGTTGCAGCGAATGTTTGGTTTCCATTAAATTGTTACCCTTTGTGGGCCAATTAGTAAGCCTTAGCCTCCCAACCAAGTGCTGTCCGCTTTGTGTTCAATGTCCTATGTGGCCGTGAATGATTGGCCCTTTGATCTAGTCATGGGGAAGTATCTAGTACTAGTGGCTTGTCGTAAGCTAGGACATCTCTTGAAGGAGATTTTCCAATCTATTGTGGCTGTTATAACTTGTAAGTAGGCTAACCCCTAAGAAGATGATGTACTACTTGAGATTATTTGCTTCTAAAAGATGAATTATGGCCAACAATAACTAGTTCCCAATGCTCTTTCATGATGCTGGATGACGCTGTGGACAATGTCTTCATTTAGTTTGAAGCTATGTAGGAAGAAATTCGTAGTATACTTTCCATGCATGTATCCCACTAGGTTATACTGTTGATCCCAGCAACTTTCTCTTCCTACCATCTCTCCACTTTGTTTATTCTCCTCACACACAAAAAAGCAAAAGAATTCATACTTTTGCCAATCCTTGGTACCTATTAGTTTCTCATGAGGTAGTATTAGACTTTTTCCTCCATATGAAGCCTGAGAGTTCAGCCATGCCCACACCTGTGAAAACATTTGTGTTGCAAGCAATGCTGTGGCATTCAATAACCTCTGGTGCAAGACCAAATCTAATGACAGTTGTATGATACATACATATTCTAATCTCCTCGCCAAGGCTTAATTACTTCTGAATTCAAATTCTTTCTCACAATATCCTCTATACAGTTGGGGTCACAACGTATGCTGCGTCTGATTTAAGTTTGTAGTTAATATGGGATAGGAATAACAAAAGCTATGTTTCTGCCAGCATCAGCACTTGCCCTAATTAAGTTCAACATGGCATGGGTGTTTCCTTCACTAAATCAAACTTACACCTTTCCAATTATCACCCTCCTTGCTTATATGGGGGTATGGGGCAGACCTGTGGCCCATTATCATGCAAGCAGGTACATTGGGTTCCCATGGCTTGTCTGTTCTGGAATTAATACTGTGAAAACTTTCATTCAGATTGCTAAATGCATACCACATTATGGTTAGAGAGGACAAACGATTATTACTTCCCTATTAATATATGCATTTTATGTTTAATTAGGAAATCCTTTTATATCAACAACTATTATATTAAAGTAGAAATGTGACGGAACTAGGACTAGTCTTCAAATTTTCTCTTTCCTTTTTGTTCCTTTAACTGGTATTTGATGATGTAAATTGTGATACCAGGGCGTTGTGCTAACATTTTGAGTTGTGACTAACCTTCAGTTCCATCCTGGGAAAAATGTTGGACTTGGAAGGGATCACACAATCTTCTCTCTAATCGATGGGCTGGTCAAGTTTGAGAAGTTCGGTCCAGACAGGAAGAAGGTCTTCGTTAAAATTGACAAGCAAAATTCTTGTCAAATCATGAACTATATATACATAAATATATATTCTTTGACTGACAATCTTTGGTTTGGTATGATCTAACAGATAAGTGTTTACCCACGGATCGAACAGCCTGAGAACCCAAACAGTTACAAAGCCCGGAAAAGGGAGTACTTCAGACTACAGAGAGAGCGAAAGAAGGCTAGAAAAGAAGGTGTGGTTGTCGCACCACAACTAGTAATGGCTTCTGCTGAGGTTGTCTCTGAAGACACTCCTGTTTGTTGATATCGTTAATCAAATGTAATTCTTTTCTTCTTCAAAGATGCATCTTTTTCACACTATTCTTGTTGAAGATGTAAATCTTTGCAAGCATTAAGAGTAAAAAATAAAGACTTAACTTCTCCCTTAGTTGTCATTGCTCGTGTCCTATGTTCCTTTCTTGTTGTTCAGAAGGTGCCTCTTAATTCTTTAATCTTTCTAATGATTTCTTTTGAGATGTAAATCTCTTTACATGCATTGAAAGAAGAAAATCTCATTTCTTGGTTGTCATTGCTTGTCTAACTCTTATGTGCCTTTCTTCTTCAAAGGTGCTATTTCACCCATTGTTATTGTTCTTGCTCTTGTTAATAATGGCTCTTGGTTCAGGTTTACATTTTTTTTCTTCCAAGGGTTTTATGTCTGTATCCCTTGTACTTTTACATTTATTGGATTAATACTAGATGGCCTTTAAAGTTTGATTAATCAATTAATAATCATTCATTTATGGCTTTAAAGTAAGTGGTTTATTTTATCTCTCAAATGTATGAATTTATTTGGTTAATATGTTCAAACATGTGGCACATCTGTGTAAAGTAACATATTTGAGAGTCAATTTTATTTTTTTTTAGAGATTAAAATGAGCATGAAAATAAATTTAAGAAGGGTATGAGGAGCTATAATCTTATCTATTTAATTTTCAAAATATTGCAATAAAATGTTCTTCCAAGTCCAAGAGATTTGTTGTTATATTCCTTGTTTTGAGAGTGTTAATAAAATTATTATGTTTATAACAATTTTAAATATCTCATAAACTTTGAGAATTGTTGATTTATATTTTAAATTAATTTATGGAGAGGGGGCATATATGGCAGCTTTTTTTTTAATATTAAATTTTTTTAAATATTTACTTAAATACATATTTTTAAAATTATTTGTCAAAATGCGCAAAAGTACCATGCACGATACTTGTATGGTACTTTTTGGACAATGTGCTTCTTCAGATTTTTTTTTTAATTTAAATAATCCATTATAAAATTTAAATAGAAATGTGAGAAAAAATTTAAATTAAAAAAATTTATAAGGACTTAAATGTAAAAATTTATATAAAAACCCATTGTGAAATTTAAATGGAAGTTGCAAGAAAAATTTAATTTAACAAATTTATAAAGTCGAAAATGTAAAATATTATATAAAAAATATATTATAAATTAAAAAAAAATCTGAAAAAGCACTATATGCAAAAAGTACCGTAAAACTACCATAAGTGGTATCTTTGCATATTTTAATAAATAATTTTAAAAAAATTACATATTTAAGTAAATATTTTCAAAAAACCCCACATAAGCCAAAGGATTTTTTCTGTTTTGGTTTTTAAATGGAAGTTGCAAGAAAAAATTAATTTAATAAATTTATAAAGTTGAAAATGTAAAATATTATATAAAAAATATATTATTAAATTAAAAAAAATCTGAAAAAGCACTATCTGCAAAAAGTACCATAAAATTACCATAAGTGGTATCTTTGCATATTTTAATAAATAATTTAAAAAAATACATATTTAAGTAAATATTTCCCAAAAAACCCCACATAAGCCAAAGGGTTTTTTCTGTTTTGGTTGTGTTGGGGGTTTGCATGAAATGCAATAGTGAAACGTGGAAACACCCCGTAAAACTCACTGGTGATTTCGTGCGGCCCGTATGCTACCCGCATAAGCTGCAAAACACCTTCAATAGTCTCCTTGAGGCTTCAATGCTCCTCCCAAGGATTCTACAAGACTTCAAAGCTTCAAAACAACTCATAAAATACTATCAAACCCCTCATTCATGTTAGAATGAGATGAACAAGTATACAATAATACAAGAAACGATTTTTAGCATGGAAACCCTACAAATCGAGGAAAAAAACTACGGACTCCTTAGAGCCTCTTTAAACATGTTTCCACTATGTTGACATATGAGATAACACCAAGTTCTCTCTAGCTCACTAGAAGAATACATATAAAGAACATGAATTTCACAAGAAAAGATATTCAACACTCATACATCATCCATACACTAAGATGGTTCACAAAAGAAGCTAAAGAAATGAGAGTTGAGGGATCAAACCAAAAGATTAGGAGAGATCCGACAATGAAGCCTTCCAATCTTACCTTCTACAAGAACCCTAGCTCCACCTTCTCTTCCTTAGATGATGCCTTTTTCTCTTCTCTCTTCTTTTCCCAAAAAACTGTGAATAGTCACCCATTCATTCTCATCAAAGATGAGAGCTTTTATCATTGTGAAATTCCCTTCAAGTCTCCCTCCATAAGTCAACACAGCTTCATTTACACCATGGGCCAACCAACAAATGGGCTGGACCCAACAGGTTGTTTGGGAGGGCGGAACAAATATTTGAAGGTCCAAAATTCCTTTCTAAAGACCCAATTATAATACCACAACCTTCCAAATTTCATAAATTGACATGGACCAAAGCGTCTAAATCCAATTAGATTACTGTACAATGGGGTATATAAACAAAAACAGCCCGCTTTTATCAAAAGCAGAGCCTTGTTGATCTATTGATCACCTTGCTTGGCCTGCACTAAACTATGTTTTTAAATCTAACAATAAGTAAAGAATCATATGCTTTCAATTCCTCTCTGTCTCTCTCTCTCTATATATATATATAAATCTATATAAATCTATATATCTATATATATATATATATATATATATGTATTTCTTTATATATAAATCTCACTTCTTATCTCTTTATTCTCATTTCCAAACCCAAAATATTTCTTGCTTTCTTGAAAGAGAAAGAGATGAGCAAACTCTGGACATTTCTCACCCACCTGAGCTCCATAGCAGGGTATTTATATATATATATTTCCTTCTTCCTATCAAACTTCATTTAATTATCTCTGATATATATTTTCCTTATTAAACTTTTTAATTATATCTTGCAGGCCAACCATCATGCTCATATATCCCTTGTATGTACCATTCTTTTTCCTATAGTTTCACTTGATTTACAGATTTTTAATTGTTCTAAAATAATTGTTATGTTGTTGATTAGAATTGCATCAGTTATAGCAATAGAGAGCCAATCAAAGCTTGATGATGAACAATGGCTGGCTTATTGGATCTTGTACTCTTTTCTAACACTTGTGGAGATGGCTGCTGACCCAATTTTATACTGGTAATTTATCATCCATTTTTCAATTAAAATTACATATATATAAATATATATATATATATGATGTAGGATTAATTTTGGGTGATTTTATTATATATGGATGAAGGTTGCCAGTTTGGTATCCAATAAAAGTGGTTTTGGTTGCATGGCTTGTGCTCCCACAATTCAGAGGTGCATCCTTCATCTATGAGAAGTTTGTGAGGCAGCAACTCCTTAAGAAACAGGGCCACAGGGTTGGCTATGTAACAGGCACAAGGGTAAGACCTTAATTATTTGTTGTTTTAATGAGTAAATAAAATTAGGTAAATATGTATATATGTCACTGTTTATGTTGTTAATTTGATATATATATATATATATATTGGTGGGAAAATTGGCAGGATATTTATGAGGATGACACCGAGTAAGATGTGTGGAAACATGGAGGGGATGATGAGGAGTTCATGAAGCATGGATATGATGTATTTAATTAGTGCTTTGGATCTTAATTTGCTCATCTTTTAGCTTGAAAGAAGAGATGTTGTATATATATATATATATATATATATGTATGTTTGTATGTTGGTTAATGTTGTGCTTAACTTCTTATGATCATGAAAAAAGAGTTCAAAAGAGATTTGAGAAAAGTGCCATTAAAAAACTCTTCTTGGGACATGAATTCCCATAAAAGAGGATTAATTATGCCATGAAAGTATTATGGCATACTCTTTCATTTGGTTTTTATGATGTTTTTGAATTTATATAAGTCTACAATACTTTCTATGCAGTCAAAATGGACCTCGTGGAAAAAAAAAACCATGATATACATTAGAGAAATGTAGTACTTATTAATTAAATTAATGCATTAAAATTATTGGAACATTTATAGTGCAGACTGCAGAGTAATATATGAGATTAAAATTAAAGTTTTAATATTACTGAAACCTTAATTGATGATGGAGAGACTATACGTATTTAAATTTTAATTTGTAAAAATATTGAAAATTAAAAGGCCAAATTCTTTACTTGATATAAAATAAAAGAACAGGATTAGACTGGCCATTGAATCAAACCATACTACGTGTCCACATTCTCTTCATCCATGCATGCAACCAGCCACGTCTCACTCTCAATATTAAATTATCACTTAACTAAATATTTTTGCATAAGACACCCTGCATGATGAGAATTTCATAACCACCCAACAAAATATATTTGCAAAAAACACCCTGTGAAGAACAACCTTTGGAGCATTGGTAATACTCTCCAAAGAAGATTTATAATTAAAATAACTGGCTGGCAACTGGCAAGCCCACTTTCTTTTATTACTTTTGCATTTACAATAAAAACAAGTAAATCAACTGAAATTTTTTGTACAAAAAACTCAGGAGGAGCTCTTAATATCTCTCCCAAAAAAGGTACACAAATGTACATAAAAGATAAAACAAGGTGATCTGATAAGTTCTATAATAATGCCTCAAATCTTTACATGATCCTGTGCACTCTTTTGTACTAACAAAGTTATGTATAGAATTGAGAGACACATTGTTAAGATTCAATCATCTAAGCGTTGTATCTCACCCATCATGATACGGTTGCTGTGCACCCTGAAACCCAGAAGGGAAGGATCTATCTGTTTACCTTTCTTGCCTTTCTTCTTGTTGTTCTTACCACCGGCACCGGAGTCCGGGGAGTCTAAGGATCCGGTGGGGATTTCAGATCCTTTTGTTGGCTTCTTGGTGCTCTTCAGCATTTCAATGAAGGAAGCCTCTGGTGCATCAGCAGCATCACTGCCTGATGTTGTCCGGCGAAACCTTGTTTCTCTCTTGTTGGAGGCTGGAGTCTCAGTTTCTTGATTGCCCACGGCTGCCGCCGTGGCTGTAATCGCGCTCCGCCTTCCTTCTATTTTGGGGAGATCTACACAACCAATACAGAATTAAGAATTACATCACAATGTGCTGAACATATGAGTCAGAAAAACAGGAGTAAAAGGTCAGAGGTTGAGAGAAGAAACCACGGAAACATGAAGAGGATAACGGAAACTGATTCTGGTGGTTGGCTACCAAATAGAATGAAAGAAAATGTAGTAATGAAATTTTCATGTTGTTTCATAATTCACTTTGTCAAAGAGAATCGGCTTTACCCTCAGGGGTAGAGTTGCTCAACTTCTTGCCTTTGACTGGTGGAACAAAGGTGGAATCTGATAGAGCACCCTGGGAAGTTAACACATCAGAATCAGGTTTACGATTCAACATGGGGTTACCACTTTTTTCTGGGTGAATTCCTGGCATCCTACAATTCAGAAAGATAAGCATGAGCAAATAAGAATTTTGTCCGCCATTTTCAGAATATATTTATATATCAAAAAGTTTCACAACAACCGCAAAGGTGTCCATCGCATAAAAGGAAACAGCTCTTAAAAAATTTATAGTGAAGCCTTGTCAACAGTAATTCAGAGGCTTAATTAAGAGAAAATGGCCTCAAATACAAAGCAACAATTCATGATAGTGAACAGTAAATGAACTTAAACAGTTGCACCCTAATAACCAGAATAAGAACTGCCAATATATATATATAGCATGTCTTGCATGGAAGAATGAATGTTGTTTAGTGGTTTTGTAGGACTAGGTAATTAAAGAACAGACTAATCTTGAAGGTATAATAGTAAAAAACTTCCATCAATAACAACTTTGTGCCAAACAAAAGCTTCCTTTTGATACAATGTCGTATCCAAAAATGAAAATGAGGCTGAAGAAAGCGAATGGAGAGAAATAATGAAAAAATGCATTAATGGCTGAAGTCTCAAGATTGGAAGAATAAGGAACAGTGATATTAAGATTTTTTCATTGATATCATTCTACAAAAGACTATTTCTAGCAATACTTTTCAAGTTAAAAGACAGCATAGTATGATATCGATGGTACATCACATCAAAACTTAAAAGTTATTTCACAAAAGCCTAGCACTATAAGTTTGAAATAAAACTAAAAACAAAACGAAAAATTTGGACCATGCTCTACTATTTTTTCTTTTTCTTATAAGACATTAGAAACCAATACCTGCAATTAAAATCATACATCTTTCCAGTAGAATTTTTATCTCTGGCAAGAAATGCTTACCTATTATTGATGATCTCTTCCCTGAAACCATTATCAAGGACCGTCTCATATCCTAGAACATTTACATTCCCACCTGCACAACATTAAAAAGTCACGCATATGCCTTAAAGATAAAAGCAGAATATTAATTAAATTCAAAGAATGATTACTTGCTCAATCAAATTACCAGTGGCACTAAATGATGCGTGTCTAACAGGAGGGTTGACTTTAAGCTCTGCATTATCTAAAAAAGAGGCACCAGTTAGATCACTTCCACCTCCAATATTTTCTATAAACGAACCACTTATAGTCCTGCTTTTGGGATCACTCTTCTTCAACCTCCTCCCCTGGTCAGATTCAGAGAAATCTCTTTCTATTGATGCCCCAGTATGTATAGATTCCATGAGGAGATCTTTATCACTCATATCCGCGTTCCTTAAGAGATGGATTTGTTCAGGCAGAGATCCAGAACCCAAGTGAGAACCTACCCTTTCATTGCTTACAAAATCATTAGCTTGTCCCTCCACATCCACATTCACCAATCTCTCATGCAGTTGTCCAGAGTCAGAAAAGCGTGAACCTTCTAAGAAGTTACGACTAACACTAATGCTATCTTGGAGACTGACTGATCCTTCGGCAGGAGCTGAAGAAAAGAGCCTAGAAGGTTCTCTATTCTCAAAGGATGATGTAGGAACAGAATCAGCCATTTGAAATGAATGAGGTGATGGGAGGGAAAATTTTTGATGGACTGAGTTTACTGGCTCACTGCTGTGGTGTGCATCATTCCCCATGAGTGAGGCCCATGCACTTGGATCTTCCTCATAAGGATTTCTCATTTCCCTCCTTTTCTGCCACTCGGCTTCAAGATGCAACTGAACCAACTGAGGATCCATCTTGCTGTTCAAGTCAGCCCAGTGGCTCCCCCTTGCATCTAAATGGGGGGCAGAGAAATGATCATTAATCTGATGTTGCTGTGAATGCATCCCTCGAGGAAACTGTGCCATATGACCAGAAAAGTGCCCCTGAGCATGTTGATCATGCATATCTAAACCCTGAAAACGTGCTAAGACATTTGCCAAGTCTGCCTCTGTAGGACTGCTTGCAGATCTAGCAGTTGGCCTTTCAAATTGCGGTGCACCTGTCTCGTAAAGCCCTCTGCGCATTTGTTCATGCAATAACAAATTTAATTCGTGGTGATTAGGGTTCTCAAAAGATGAGGTTCTTGCTGAGGCCTGAATAAAGTCTAAGTGACTAGGTCCAGCAGAATTTAGCTGGTTCTGCCCAGCAGGTGACCTGCGAAATTGACCAGATTCATCTACTGTCCAACCACCACCAATATGCCTCTCTTCTTCCATGCCTAGATGCTGCCCAGAAGAAAGGTGTTGCCTGGCTAGCATCTGCTCCTGCTGAAGAGCAAGAACATATTCTTGTTCCAAAGAAAGCATCTGCTTATGCTTAGCATTAGAGAGGGCACTCAATAAATCATTGTTATGATCACGATGATGGCTCTCTCCAAATTTAGCCTGGATGAGTTGCTCTATTAATTGCTCGTGAGGGTGAGGAAGATGGTGAGGCTGCTGCTGTGATTCATGCAAGAGTTGCTGCCTAAGTATAAGCTGATCAAGCATGTTGCTGCCACGGAGGGGATCCACATGCTGCGTTCCATATACAGAATCTTGTAGTTGTTGCTGCTGCTGCAATTGTTTGATAAGCAACTGCTGCCGCTGCTGCTGCTCCAATAATTGCAGATGGTGAGGATGAAGTTGCTGGTGTAGCAGCTGCTGTTGTTGCTGTTGCTGCTGTTGTAGCTGTTGTTGCTTCTGCAAATGCTGAAGTCGCCGTTGCTGTTCGAGTCTAAGTTGCAAAAGATGCTCAACCTCTGACATGTGTTGATCATTCATCTGCTGTTGCTGCATTGCACGTTGCATATCATCAAGAAATTGGTGGCTATTCAGATGCATGCCTTGATCAGCTAACTGATTGTGTCGATGAAGCTGCTGCTTCTGCAATTGTTGCAAGAGCATCTGATCTTGAAAATTGATAGGCTTGGACCCTTGCTCAAAGTGTGGCAAGTGTCCAGCATCAATTGGATCCTCAAGTATATTTGGGCCTGCATTTCTTCGATTATAGTTAGTGAGCCATAGCTCATGATCACCGATTGACTTGTACGATTCCTGCCTGTGGCCATGATGTGAAGAATCTGCTCGTGCACTGGAACTGATGGCATGGCTCTGTTCAGACAAAATTGATGACAAAGGGCGTTTTGGGTGATTCGCCTCCAACTCTGACAAGAACAACCCCAGAGGATTCAAATTATTATCTACTTGATCCTCATGGTTGGGCAACATAGTTGGACCGGTATTGCCTTCCAGGAAATTGTGACCACTTGGGCTCTGTGACAGATTTTGCAGGTTATGCCCTAATGTTCTAGAAGGTTTTTGTAAACCAGTTACCGATCTTCCATTATAAAGATCTTCTGTGTAAAATAAGAGAGCATTAGAAAACCCAAAAGACAGAAATAAAAGGCAAAAGTTTAATGAAAACTAACCATCAATTTCTTCTCTAGGAAAACCATGAAAGCTTTGTCTGTCAGCACCACTGATGTCTCCAGAGGTGTCTGAGTTTGGATGTAGCACCCTTCCATATTGAATATTCACATCATTATACTCAGAAACTTTTGACTGAGCTTGATGATCAAGAGGGACATCAAGACTAGATAATGCCAACTCTTGCTCATTCACCACCAGGGGGTTAGTTTCATAAGAAGAAGGCACGGACCCGGCTGCTTTGTGTGGCATCTAAAGATTCAGATTTTTCACTGGCATCCAGTATAGGAGCAGAGAAGGATTTTAAACCTAAGTGTGCAATTAATTCACCAAGCGGCTTGAAAGGTGTGCCTTCCGGAGCATCTGACAAACATACAGGTAAATCTGTCCCAAAAAAGCCTTGTTCTAACCATGTGATGATGTCAACACTTAAGAAAGGTCCCTGAATCTCCCCTTGTGGGTCTCTGTAAAACATACTAAAGTCCTCAGGAGGGGCACCATGGTCTACAAGCTTTGGTTCAACATCACTGCTTTGGTGCTGCTGCCTATCAGAACCTTGAATCTCCTGGATGTAGGCCAAATGCTGCTTATCACTATCAGACAACTCATGGATGTATGAAGTATCAAACAAAGAGTTCGAATCTTCAGGTAGTTCAGTCCTAACATCAAAGGAAGCAGCAGGATTGGAGCCCTGCTTGACATCATTGATGAAATCCAAATGACCACCATGTCCAGCAGTATCATTCACCAAGTCTTCTTCACTGACTTTTAGCTCAGAATCCATAAGTATTCCACCTGCCAACCCAAAATGGTGGTGACTATCATTCTTGGATCCCTTGGGGTTCATTTCACCAGGATCAGCTCTTTCGACTAAAGAACCAACTTTCTCCAGGTAGTTTCCACTACTAGGATCGGTGCCTACACAAAACTCAACATCAGTCTTAAATATACTTGCATATTGTGAAATCGTAAACACTGGGAAAAGAAAATAACCAATAGTTTGTTACCACTAACCAATCTATTATTTTTATTCTAGAGAACAGAATTAAGTGAAGCATAGTAAGATAACCATCATGAATAGAAAATGGTTAAAAAAAAATCACGCATCTTAACAGATGTTATATCCCCACCGAATCAATGACTGAAATCTAAGCAAAGATTAAAATTGATCCCCCTCATAGATACCAATTTACAAACTGTTTACCTATACTGCAGTCGTTGGCTCCTGCTATCCTCTCAGTAAAAGACTCGTGATATTCTTCACTGTCGATGATCTTCCCTTTCCAAATATCTTGTAAAATAGCCTGCCAGCCACAAATTAAATAAATTTCAAACAAGCCAAGCAAATCTCTATGCACTCTTGACAGACCCTTATCAAAAACCTCACCACACAAACTAAAATGCAGCATACAAACAGCTCATATGGCACCTATATCAAGTCTCATGGAGTCCAATCAAACATCCAACCACAGAGATTTTACCACTTAAACAAAAAGGTTTTTACCCTTCTTCGTGATGAATGACTTTGTTCATTGAACCAGTGATCATTAGCAAAATGAACCAGGGTTGAATCTAGGAAGTATAACCATTCAGCCTAGCCCATATTAAGTAGCATTGTCAATGAAGTTGTGTATCTCAGTTTGCTGATAAATAGTACATATGATAAAGCAATAAAAGAGAATCTAAAAGAGGAGCTTTCAACGGATCAAGAAAAAAAAATAAAACTCTGTTAAGTTTACCTCACAAAAGCCTGCATAACATATATTTCAAAGCAGTTGTCAAGCAGGAACAGAAGGAAAAGATGGTCTCTCGTACATGCATCACCAATAGATTGCCACTCCAAAATCAGAGGACATTGATCTGATACTAGTTTCCAAAGTGAATTGGTTTGGGGAGACAAGATTATTTCTATGTCCAATAAAGTTAGCTCACTCATCAAGATATAGTGTCTATCAAAATCACCTAATTGAAATACGGTATAGAACCGCTACCGCATTGTACAATTAAAAAAAATGGATATTTTGATAAGCAGGACCTTGCCCAATGCATCATTCTCTAGAAATCTGCAACTAGCATGCATCGAAAACATGATAAATGGCAAAGTTGACATCTATTTTCCTAGTTCATAAATACTACAAGTGACTTGTGCCAGAGTTGCTAGAAAAAACCAAAAAGTTTGTCTTTCAGTCTCACATTTTTAAAATCGCATCGATCTGATTGTGTGAGAAATGGAACATATTAGCTAACGCCCAAATTTCTTCATTTGCTAGAGGTGAAAACTTTTAATTTATTATAAAAATGACTATAAGAAGTGGAACTTATAAGAGGTATATAAAAAATCAACCCTACCTCTTCATCTGCATCAGGTGCAGCAAATGCAAATGGTTCAATATAGCTTGATTTTGTTATCATGGGAACTTCTGCAAGGTCATCTGGAGCAGAATCTAATGTAGACAGTATTTTCTGTTTCTTATATATATCGAGAAGCTTGCCCCTTGGGTAACGAAACACACATGCGGACAAGCCGGGCTTGCCATGTAGTAGATCATCAATATTTACATTTGCAGCACCTATTGGACCAGCAGCCAAAGACCTGCCAAGCGCCAAACCACCAATGATCTTTGACCTACCCCTACCAGGAGCAAAACCTGGATTCGAACCATCTCCACGTCCCCTCTCTAAACCAAATCCTGGAGCAGCACGGAACTGTGCTGACCCAACAGAATGCACTTCCTGACGGTGGCGTGGCCTCCACTTATCACGAGAATCGGATTCAGACAAGGGCCGAACAGATGAGTGTTTTTCAACATGAGTATCATCTTTTTCTGCATCTATCTTTTTCTCAGTTTTAGAATCTTTTTCTTTATCTTCTGGGCCCCATCTCAAAGACCATTTGTTGTCCCGTCGACTTTCAATGCCTGAGTTACGATTTTCATGGCGCCAATCAGATGAAGATAAAGTCCTCGATTCGGAATCTCTCATAACATTTTCAGAACGACGCTCAATTTTACGATATTCATTTTCACGATCACCTTCCTTTCTTCGTTCTCTTAGACCAAGCAACCCAGTATCTCTCTCCTCTTCACGCCAACGACGACTAAGATCAACATCAGCGACATTCCTCTTCCATTTCTCATGAGATCCATCAAGGCGCCAAGCATCCTTTTGAACAGATTCTAAATTGGATCCATGCACAGAGGAATTCAGAAAGCGCGAGTCCTGACAAATAAGAAAAGCGGATAACATATATGGAAAAAATCATCATCAGAAAGGTATGGTAAGTACATGCGACAAAAGGAATACAAGAGTAATGACTGCCAAAAGAAAAATCAGGCCATATACAGTGGAAATTTTCATAGGTAATAAGAGGGCCCATATTAGACGCACAGAAAATGTCTAATAATTGATCAACATCACACGATAAATAAATGAACCAACAACTTACTGGATCAGCACAAAACACAATCCTGCAAATCACGACAAATATGGATAAAACATCTAAAATAGAAAGTCAACAAAAAGAGCAGAAGTTGCTACAAAGCATCTAGCTTTTAAGATAAACGATGCATTATGAAGAACAAAGATGTATAAACAGAGAAAAAATAAAACAGCTAGTCACATTGCCATCAACAGGTCATATACTGTGGGGCAAACATCTAGAGAAAAACAATATACAACAAAACCATAGCATCATTATCTTATACCAATGATACGCCAAAAATATAAAGGCACTGACAATAAAATTACCAAGAGCCAGACATTCACAGCAATTGGATATAACCAGTTCGAACAAAGATCAGTATCGTGAAAGCCAAAATATAGAACAAGAATAAAAAAATTAAATTTACAGATGCAACAAAACAGAACAAAATAACACACCTTGCTGTCAACAGGTTTAGAATGGAGCCACTGCGGGGATAAGGGTATGCTGTTTTCAGAAGTCACTCGATCTGCAATATAGAAGAGATGCACATTATAATTGCATAAAAACTAAAGACCTCATAATCACAACATTTCCAACATCCAGCTAGTTATTATACATGGAGCATCACATTGTTCAAGCACAACTCTACAAACTAGAAATTATTCCAGAAAGCCAACTTGAATGTTGCAAAAAAAGAAACAGGGAGGATTATGTGTTTTGTGAAAATTCACAATCAAACTAGCCTTTGTGATACCCACCCTTCGAATCATCGAGAAACCCCACAAGAACCTTGTCCATGCCTTTCCCTCCAACCACGTCATCTGAATGAGGAACAAACAATTAAACAGCCACTCCCACCAATTTCCTAAATTGAAAGCCTACTCAGAGCTCAACAACAAGCAAAAATCAAAAACCAGCAACAAATTTAACTTAGTATCAATATATGACCATCAAAAATGCAAATTAATCAAAAGAAGGGAAATAAATGCTAATAAACCGATGTTACCACAACATAATCTACTCAAAACGAAACAAGAACAAGTCTGGCCAGAAAAAGAATACAATCCAGAAACAGGAAAGAAAAATAAAAACCCAGCACTCAATCAAACCACAACTGCGACAAATCATACTGTAGATCCAGCAAAAGGCGAGATCTTTTAATCATTCCTCTATCCATAATAAATTCTAAGGGATGACAACTGAAACAATAATCCTAATTCAGTAAAATCAAACAACAGAGCATTCAATCAAAATCCTCAAAACACCCACAAAAGATCCAACTTTCAAGCATCTAAGAAACAAAAACGCTAAAAAAAACCCCAATCCAGCACGATCTACACCGAAAACCAACTCGAAAACCGCAGCGAAGAAGAACAAAACAAAGAGATTCCGGCCGCAACCTTTGTTAGGTTTTGAGGAACTGAGATCCCCAAACAGATCAAGCTTCCCTTCCGCCATCGACGCCGTCAGCCAACCAGAGGCCGAGATCGGATCAAACAGCGCCAGCAAACTATCCTCCGATCCTTAGAGAAATCAAACGATCTCTGTGATTCAGCAACAAGATGGATCGATGATCCAAGCAAGGGTTTCGAAGAACGAACGCTAGGGTTTTGAGATTTAGAGCGAGAAATCGAAGAATTTTAGAGAGAGAAAGAGAATGCTTTCAAGAAGATAATTTCCGATTCCTTTGATTGTGGGTATTTAAAGGCCGGGGCCATCTGGTTTTTAGAAAAGCTAAAAGGACCCTAAATTTTACATCATAAAAGAACCTAGTGATTTAATTGGCCTTTTAATTTTAAATATAATAAAGTTTGGTTTTTGAGTGATTTTTTAGTGTGATTTTTAAAACTTGAGATGAGATGGAAATGAGTTGCTTGTTGGCATTTTTGGTTTTGGTCTGAATGAAAATTTTGCCAAATTTTGGATTTTGGTTGATGATATACATACCAAATGATTTTATATAATTATTTAAATTAAAAAATTTATGAAGATACTTTGAATTAATTTCATTTGTGCTTTTATTTTATTTGTTATTAAACACTTTCATCATATTTGTTTCTTCACTAATGATCAATTTCAAAGTTAATGAATTGTTGGTTTGTGAAAATTTATGTAGAGTTGTTATTATTAAAAGTAAATTATCATTTATGAGAACTTATAGAGTTATCATCAATAATAAATTATCGCTGTAGTTTATGTATATTATCGGAAATTTAAAGTTTATGAACAAATAAAATAGTTATGTCTGTGAAAACATGTTATATTTAGAATTTTAAAAAAATATTTATACCTTTAGCTTTATTTTTGGGGAAAAAATTGAACTTGACCTAAGGTGAAGCATGAAAACATTTTTTTTAAATAAAAGACTGCTAACTTTTTTAAAAGCACCATAACTATTTATTTTATAAAATAAGTAATTTAAAAAAAATAAAGTGTTTATATGTTTTTTCAAGGAAAAATAAAAAACATTTAAAAGCAAGGTGAAAATAAATATATATATATATATATATATATATACTTTTATCCACAAGCTTTGATGTGCTTGCTGTGCCTTTACTCATGCATTCCCTATACACAATGATTATAGTAATGTATGCTTGATAACATGACTAATTTTTCTTTTGTATGTTATTGAAAAATAAAATTGATCTTCATATATTTTTATTAATATTGGATTCTTCCATTGTGAGCCTGAATGACAATTAATTGACTCATTGAATTTATTATAATTGTAAAAGATAATTAAAATAATAAAAAAATGTAATGAGTTTTTTATCATAGCAAAAGAATTTAATCTTAAAAAAACATTATTTTAAGAATTTAAATCAATGTGAAAAATTACCCGATCTTAGGGGGAAGAGATGTTTGTATCAATTAAGAGTATGTAAAATAATCATTTTTTTATTACTATGTAGTCCTTTTAAAATATATCAAGTCATTTATTATTTCTTCATAAAAATTACACCTTCAAAAACATCAATTATCTAATGAAATATTTTATCTCGCTACCAAAATAATAAATTGGATAGCAACATTTCCATCTCATCGTTTTATGTTCGAATGGATACAAATCTCATTATATTATTTTATTTATTTATTTATCTATTTTTGAAAGTTTTTCATATGATTTCATTTTATACTAACATTGCTCGATTTTGAAAATTTTGATGGTATCTTCTCTATATTATTAAACTTTAGGAAGATATAAGTATATAATTTTATTCATTACTTTTAAAAATTTTGGTTGAAGTGAATTTTTTTTATTTATGTGTATACATCTTTGCAGTTGAGCTCAAATAATCAGATATAATAAATTAAATTTAAGTTAATTAATTTTAAATCTAATCCAAAGATCAAAATGATTTATATGTCAAAATTTTGGTTTCCTCCAACATATTAATTCAAAATTATATATTTGATAAAAAAAATTAGTTTTCTCTCTAATTTAAGTCCAATTATCCTTGTGTATAGATAGAATTGTGGTTAAAATGTTTGGTCATAACTACATACATTATGCATTGGTTGCTCTTCATGAAATGTTGGTGATAGCAATGCAAAAGATATTATTGGAAGTAAGTATTCTTCAAAATTAGTTTAAAATACTTTTAAATAATGTATGAATATAAATTTCTTTTTTTTTTAAGGGGCATTTGGATGGATTGATGGATATTGTTGGAATGGCAATTATTCCCACTAATAATGTATGTCCCATGTTTGGATCTAATGCAGTATTATGTAAAGAATAAATAGTGTTATAATAGAAATATGCACTTTTGCTATGATGAATATGTAATAAAACAAGAATTATCAATTTAAATATAATAGCTAATTTAATTAATAATTAAAGTAAATTATTTAATACATATCTGTAATTATAAAAATTAAAGTGAAATATACTTTTGCACTTGGTGGATTTAATTTAATTAATTTAATTATTTTTTTAATTCAAAATTATAGTAATTAAGTTGTAATGACACTTCTCTGATTGAGATTAAAACTAATGATAATTAAAATAAGATTTTTAATTTGAATATTTAAGTATAATATTTGATATCAACAATGATATTCAAAATATCTTATAATTAAAAAATATATTTATCATTAGTTCATTATCGAAATTATTTGTGTATTAAAGGTACAAAGGTATGTTGTCCCTTTCTCTCACCCTACTTCCTTTTTTATTTTTAATAAAATATTCTTCCAATTAAACATATGTTTTTTATCAAGATCAACACCTAGTCATTTACATTGGTAATATGGGATGTTCTTCAAGCAATATTGATGCCCCATGCAAAAATATATGTATTCAAAAGACTTGTTAATTAAAATTAAATTAAATAACTTCCAAATAGAGTAAAAGGATCAAAATAAAAGAAGAAATGTATATATCATCAATAATAATAATAATAATAAACATTTTTTTTTAAATTTTAATGTATCTGTTTATTAAAACTATGGGTTCTAAATCAATTCAAAATGAGATACTAAGAACCTAACTGATAACAAGCTACGCCTTGGACTAACCTTTATCGGTTAATAATTTATTACGAATCAAAACAAACAAATAAATTTATATAATTAACGGTTCAAAATAAGCATTTCTACAATTAATTCACAAACTCTCTATATAAATATTCATTCTATTACACAAACATGTTTATTTTATTAATTAAATTATATATTTATCATTTGAACAATACAACTACATTCACTTTATTTCTTTTATGATATTTCAATTAAATTTAAAATTAAAATAATATATAAAAAGAAAATAACCTTTTATTATTATTTTTCTTTATATTTAGAAATTATTACTTTTAATCCTAAGCATACACCTTTGTTAGACATTGGCATGGGTCGGTTAATCGAGCTCATCAGGCCTAACTCATTAGGTCAGAGTCGGTTTGTGGCCTATACAGGCCACCCAAAGGTGACCCAAACCCAGCCCGCCCAACCCGTCAGTTATTTAAAACTTAAAATATTTTTATTTTTTTTAAAATAAAATTAAAATTAACTTTGAAGGTAGCTTGTGGGATTTGAACTTAGAACAATTGCAAAGCCCTCCAACACTTTAACCAATAACGCTATTGAATTGTTATTAAAAACAATTGAAAAAAAAACTTCAAACCATATATTTTTTTAAAAAAAATTAATTTTGAAAATCATAAATTTAATAATAATTTCAATAAATAAAAAATTGAAATAAATCAAAATAATTTAAACAAACTATGAAGGTCTTACATTTAATTTGTTTTATTATTGAATTAAATTAGTTATATGTTTTATTGGGCGTGACTTAAATTACTTAAATATTTTTTTAAATGCAGTAGAAATGAGAGCTCATATAATTCTTTTTAGTGTATATCGAAATTACCACTCAATTACTTATTTGTCACTATTGATGTTTACCTAAAATTTAGTTTCATTTTCGAACTCTCAAGAACTATTATTTTTATGCTCATGTTGTCATTGAAGAAGAAATCACTAGTTTTAGGACTTTCTATCTTCATTTTTTGTTATTGAATTTAAGCACATTTCATCATTTATACAAATATGCATTTTAATGTTTAGTGGTGATAATTGAGAGCTTGATATGTTCAGCATGTTTTCACTTAACACTAAATATCTACTCACACTATATTGCATGTGCAAGACATACAAAAATATTTTGTATAACAAATAAAATAAAATATATATAGTATAAGTTTTCATTATTTTGTCATTATTCAGCAACATGGTCTTAATGAAGTGGGTGTTGTTAAATCCAACAACTATTTATATGTTCATTAAGATATGTTAGTGCATTTGGTAAAAAGCTTTTTGAATGGTAGCGGCTGACTCAAGTGACCTGGCAAGTTCACCCGTCGTGTCATAGGTTGAGAATAGCTCAACCCGTAACTAAGCCGCACTACCGGGTCACGAGTTGAGAACAACTCAACCCATAACTGGCTCGCACTACAGTGCTGGCTGGGTATGGGTTGATGGCTCAGCCCGCTGGGTCAGTTGACCAGCGGGTTCGGCCGGGCCCGTGCGCCCTCCTCCCCTCCCCCCTAACTCTTTCAACTTTCTCCGCATTGAATTATTATAAACTTTTTTTTTTAATATGTATCTAATTTAAAATAAGGAAAATTAATTATAACTCTTTTAACTTTCAAAATATCCCAGTTAAACCCTCTGAAATTTGTATTTACCACATAATCCCTCTTTTTTTGACAGTTTACTTTTCATTTGATACAGTTTACGCCGTCAGTTTATTTTATCTTACAACATGTATTTTCCGCTTAAAATTATGAGTTTCACCCTTAAGATTTTCAGTTTTCGCTTAAGATTATGAATTTCCTCTTAAAATTATGCGTTTTCGCTCAAAAAAACTTAGAGGCAATCATGTTAACATCAGTTACCTTTATGTTAACATCAACCACTTTTATATAAGAAAGGTCTGAAAAGTAATCTATTAAAAAAAAATCTTCTGAGAATACTCAAAATCATGTTTTTTTTAATACCTTAATTTAAATGTTTTTTTTGTGAATACCTTAATTAAAAGATACCATTTATTTATTATCCATTTAAAATAAACACAAAATATGGGTAAACATAATTGCAGACATTAATAAAACACTAGCTAATTGAAAAAAAAATATTGAAGAAAAAAAAATAGAGAAGAGAGATAGAGATAAACTAATAGATAAATAATGACAACACAGTGTGAACGAATTGTACTGAATTCGGGAAGGGTGATTTGGTGTGTTTGGATTTTTAAAAATTTTCTGAACTAATTTTTGTAAGTCAGTAACATTATGTATAACCCACACAAGTTGTTGGAAATGGAAGTTTTCTCGAAAAGCTAATTGGAACAGAAAACATCCCGTATAACTGATTCAATGTATATTTTTAGTTGTCACGTATTGGATCATTTATTTGTCACATTAAAAATTTTATACCATATTAAATAATTCTTTTCAAATTTATCTTTTAATTTAATATACTTATACAATTTTCATTAAATCTCAATCAACTAAACATTAAATTGTATATTAGAGTTTTAAATAAAAATAATTTTAAATAATAATATTTTTTTTTTATAAATATAGATAATCAACTACATTTCACTAATTTTTTTTAATTAGTATTACTTAGGTAAAATTGACAACTAAGGAACCAATGAATATATACGGAGTGAGATTATTTTCTTAATTTCTCGCAATTTGATGAAAGGTGATAAATGAATAAACCGGGGGGTAATATGCAAAAACCTCACTACCAACAAACCCCAACTCTTCGTTCCTTCTCTCTTCCTTCAAACCCTCGTCAATGGCGATGGTGGCGGCTACGACGGCGGCGGCAGCGGCGAAACCATTCCTCTCTCCGGTGAGATCCCAGTCCTCATACCTCCCCTTCCTCTCTCTCTCCTACACCCTCAAGTCTTCATCCCACTGCTCCACTTTCCCCATCCTCCGATCCTCTATCCGTCCCCAGCCCAATTCCAAACCCTTCGCCATATCCGCCTCCTCTTCGACCTCGACCTCCATCACCACCTTCCACGGCCCCTGCTTCGTCGTCGGCGACAACATCGACACCGACCAGATCATCCCCGCCGAGCACCTCACCCTCGTGCCCTCCAAACCCGATGAGTACCGCAAGCTCGGAACCCTAGCCCTAATCGGGCTCCCTTCCTCCCTCTACCCCACCCCCTTCGTCCCCCCTGACTCCCCTTCCACCCACTACCCCATCATCATCGCCGGCGCCAACTTCGGCTGCGGCTCCTCCCGCGAGCACGCCCCCGTTGCTCTCGGCGCCGCCGGAGCCCACGCCGTTGTTGCAGAGTCCTACGCGCGGATTTTCTTCCGTAATTCCGTTGCCACCGGCGAGATCTACCCGCTGGAGACGGAGACCGTGGGGTTGTATCGTGAGTGCACCACCGGCGACGTGGTCACCGTGGATCTCGCCGGCAGCCGGTTGATCAATCACACCACCGGAAAGGAGTACAAGCTGAAGCCGATCGGCGATGCAGGGCCCGTCATCGAGGCTGGAGGGATCTTCGCGTACGTGAGGAAAACGGGCATGATTGCTTCATCTCCATCATCCGCATAAAATTTGAAGGTAAAAAAAACCCTAATTTTCTCCAATCTCTACTTTACAAAACCCTAAATTTACTACTATTAATTTATGAATTTGGGTTCAGTTTCATTTGTTAATCCATTTTGTTTTTTTCAATCAATTCCAAACTCTTTCTTAATGTTTCAATTTTCAAAGCCATATATATATATTACTTCTCTGTTTTCATTCATTGTTGTTCTGTGGAAACCTTGTATGACCTTTTGTTTTACAATTTGTTTCAATTGATTAGTTCTCTTGATCTATTCTTATTGCAGTAGAATGTTTGGGCCATGAATTTTATGAGATTTGCTTTTTCTTTAATGGTACCAAGCATGATCCATTTTTTGCATGTGTTCTTTCTCTTAATCCAGTTCCAAACTCTTTGCTGATGTTTCAGATTTCTAATGCATGTGTTACTGATCTATTTACATTGTGGTGCTGCAAGGCATCAATTCTCTTAACTTCATCCTTGTAAACAAATAAACAATAAGCCTTTTGTGTATTCAGTTAACCATTTGATTTCAAATGTTTTTTTGTCATTAATCTTTCGTTTAAACCACTACCAGTTCTAAGATAGAGTTATTGTTTATAATGCCCTCAAATAAAAACATGTTTATTCTGAACCTGAATTGAAGAAATGTTAGTTATATTGGTCCTCTGGCTACTGTGGCACTAGATGTGTGGTGTGTCAAGACTAACTAATCCATTTATGTTGGTGGCCAAAACGAATATAATTTAACATGCGAGACCAAATCGAATAATTAGTCCACTCCAGCCCTTTTGGTTCTTTAGATCTTGTTTTTTTTATGATTCTGCAGTTTTTAGTGGTAGAAAATATGATCTGTGGTAATTTTTTAAACAGGGTTATGTTTTAAATGGTTGTTCTTATGATTTTGTATCAGCTTGCTTATGATGTCTCAAATTTAAATGATTCATTAGGAGCATTAAAGGAAACTGAAAACTTATTGCCTTAGAAATCCATGAAAAACCCTAACATTTGCCTGCTTTACCAATTCTGGTGCCCATATTATTATGCATGGTTCATAACACCAACATTAGATGTGAATTCCCCTGCATTTGAATTTCTAGTTTGGACTAGCTGTTTCACATGTCAGTGTTCTAACGGCTAATAGTTTATGTTCTCCATTGTCCAGGTTCTTTGCAGTCCTAACATTGCACAACAGTGAACATAGAGGAGACTGGTTTCCTCTGACTATTGTTACTTTGGATTTACTATCAATCAAAATGAACTAGTGTTGCTAGTTATGTATGAACTAGATGAAGCTCTTATTATTTGTCTGATATGTGGCTGGAAGGATTTATTTGTGATAAAATTGTTAATTGTTGAAATTATGGTGGTTTATTAAAAGCGCCTTGAGGTGAATTTATTGAGAAAATTGTTGCAATTTAAAGTAAAATTGACAAGTCTAAACCTTTTGCACTTAGATGGTTCCATCTTAGATAGAGTGCGGTGGTGTTTCTTGAACATCACAAGACAACAAGTCAACAACTGAGATATCTGTCATATGAGAAGGTCTCCTTTGTATATTCATGCATTGAAGAGTCAGTTTCAATCCTAATTAAACTTCATCTGCTTAATCCACATGAGATTGAGGTGGTAGTGTATATTTGTTTATCTTTCAGTGTAGACAATCTAATTTGATTGGACTTTGGTGGGATACACACAATGCACATATATTTGGTGTATTTGAATAACCCTTTCCAAATGGAATATAATTATAAGAAAACTACTTGCAGTTCCACGACACTAGACCTTCTTGAGCATAAGAAACAACATGGATATCATATATTTATGATTTATCAATCCTTTTGTTTATACCCAAGGTCTATTTAGGGTTTATTGTTCCAAACTTGCTAACGCCTATGCAGTAGGCACACACTACCTATCTGTCGCTTGACTTATATGCTCTCTTATCCATTGAGAAAATTAATATAATCACTGGTTGATGTAGTATCACATTGACATGTTTAGTGAGTAATTATTATTAATTTATAGGCTTTGAGATCATTGACTTGTCTTCATGCTTCAAGTCTTTGTCTCCTCTTTATGGTCCATGTAGCCCTTTTCATTTTTTTTTTCTTTTTAATGTTTTTCTGCTGTTTAAGATTCTTGCTTGTTTGTAGGCTAAAGCAGTGACAGTCATAATGATTTATGTTGGTTTCTTTTATTTAGTATGAGAGGGATGATGGAAATGGCTTCATTAAACAAGATTAGATTCCTTTTTATCAAGTATGAGAGTACATTGACCTCCATGCGTGACAATCTTACTCATGGATCTTTTGACTATACATGTTAAGTGCTCTTAACGGAACAATCATGATTTGAAAACAGAATTAATATCAAGCTCCCAATTATCATCACTAAACATTAAAATGCAAATTTGTATAAATGATGAAATGTGCTTAAATTCAATAACAAAAAGTGAATATAGAAAATTCTAAAACTAGTGATTTCTTCTTCAATGACAGCATGAGCATAAAAATAATAGTTCTTGAGAGTTCGAAAATGAAACTAAATCTTAGGTAATCATCAATAGTGACAAATAAGTAATTGAGTGGTAATTTCGATATACACTAAAAAGAATTATATAAACTCTCATTTTTACCGCATTCAAAAAAATATATAAGTAATTAAAGTCACATCCAATAAAATATATAAATAATTTAATTCAATAAGAAAACAAATTAAGCGTAAACCTTCATAATTTGTTTAAGTTATTTTGATTTATTTCAATTTTTTATTTATTACAATTATTATTAAATTTATGATTTTTAAAATTAATTTTAAAAAAAAATATATGGTTTGAGGTTTTTTTTTTTCAATTGTTTTTAATAACACTTCAACAGTGTGATGGTTAAAGTGTTAGAGGGCTTTGCAATCATTCTAAGTTCAAATCCCACAAGCTACCTTCAAAACTAAGTTTATTTTTAAAAAAATAAAAATATTCTAAGTTTTAAATAATTGCCGGATTGGGCGGGCCGGATCTGAGTCACCTTTAGGTGGCCCTTGACTTGTTGAGTCAGCGCGGCCCATAGGTCAATACTGTACATTAGGCAAGTTACGGATTGGCCACAAACCGACTCGTACCCAATGAGCTCGATTAACTGGCCCATGCCCATGTCTAACGAGGGTGTATGCTTAGTATTAAAAGTAATAGTCTCTAAATATAAAGAAAATAATAATAAAAGGTTTTTTTTTTTATAGATTATTTTAATTTTAAATTTAATTAAAATATCATAAAAGAAGTAAAGTGCATGTAGTTGTATTGTTCAAATGATAAATATATAATTTAATTAATAAAATAAACATGTGTTGTGTAATAGAATGAATATTTATATAGAGAGTTTGTGAATTAATTGTATAAATGCTTATTTTGAACCGTTAATTATATAAATTTATTTGTTTGTTTTGATTCGTATTAAATTATTAATAATAAAGGTTAGTCCAAGGCATAGCTTGTTATCAGTTAGGCTATCAGTATTTCATTTTGAATTGATTTAGAACCCATAGTTATTAATAAACGGATGTATTAAAATTTAAAAAAATTGTTTATTATTATTATTATTATTATTTTTGACGATATATACATTTCTTCTTTTATTTTGATCCTTTTACTCTATTCGGAAGTTATTTAATTTAATTTTAATTAACAAGTCTTTTGAATACATATATTTTTGCATGGGGCATCAATATTGTTTGAAGAACATCCCATATTACCAATGTAAATGACTAGGTGTTGATCTTGATAAAAAAACATATGTTTAATTGGAAGAATATTTTATTAAAAATAAAAAAGGAAGTAGGGTGAGAGAAAGGGACAACATACCTTTGTACCTTTAATACACAAATAATTTCGATAATGAACTAATGATAAATATATTTTTTAATTATAAGATATTTTGAATATCATTGTTGATATCAAATATTATACTTAAATATTCAAATTAAAAATCTTATTTTAATTATCATTAGTTTTAATCTCAATCAGAGAAGTCAGAAGTGTCATTACAACTTAATTACTATAATTTTGAATTAAAAAAATAATTAAATTAATTAAATTAAATCTCCACCAAGAGTAAAAGTATATTTCACTTTAATTTTTATAATTACAGATATGTATTAAATAATTTACTTTAATTATTAATTAAATTAGCTATTATATTTAAATTGATAATTCTTGTTTTATTAAATATTCATCATAGCAAAAGTGCATATTTCTATTATACCACTATTTATACTGCATTAGATCCAAACATGGGACATACATTATTAGTGGGAATAATTGCCATTCCAACAATATCCATCAATCCATCCAAATGCCCCTTAAAAAAAAAAAAAAAAAGAAATTTATATTCATACATTATTTGAAAGTATTTTAAACTAATTTTGAAGAATACTTACTCCCAATAATATATTTTGCATTGCTATCACCAACATTTCATGAAGAGCAACCAATGCATAATGTATGTAGTTATGACCAAACATTTTAACCACAATTCTATCTATACACAAGGATAATTGGACTTAAATTTGAGAGAAAACTAAATTTTTTTTATCAAATATATAATTTTGAATTAATATGTTGGAGGAAACCAAAATTTTGACATATAAAACATTTTGATCTTTGTAATGCTTGTTTAAACAGTAATAATTTGGCATGATTTATCTTGCCTGCGTACTGCAGCTAATATAAGATAGCTCAGTATGCGATCAATGCAATGATGAACCTACACAGCAGCATTTTATTTGCCAATACATGCAGCCTTGTATGTCAGCCTCTAGAGAGCTGATATTACAGAACAGGATAGATAGATGTACCTTGCACAACAATCAAGTGACAAAACTCAGCTCACACCATTTATTTTTTATTGTTTTACAAGATATGTGGTTAAACATCTAAAAAAGATGGGTATATACAAATCCGAATAGAGCAAATGGAAACAAAGCCTGTGCACATGTTGAAGCTGTTGGGATCATCCACACATAGTTACTACTCACACGAAAATGCAAATACCAGAAGACCACTTGTGAAGAATTTGACCTCAGCATACGCAATTTGCACAAAGTTTAATTGCCGTACAGGTCCTTGTAATTGTGTACTTTTCACCCTTTTAGTTCTTGTAATACTTTTAGATACATTTAAGTTCTCATATTTGATTGAGTTGGGACTTTCTAATCTGCGGCGTAGATGGCGTTAATTTTATCATTTCTTTTGCGCCGACGTGATTTTTTTTATTATGAAGTTGGGGAATTAAAAAGTCTCAAATCAATCAAATATGAGGAATTAATTGCACCTAACGGCGAATGTGACTTTTTATTACAAAATAGGGGGACTAAAAAGTCCCAACTTGATCAAATGTAAAGACTTAATTGTACCTAACAACAAATATTTAAACGGCGAAGTTAACGTCATCTACGCCTCGAACTAGAAAGTCCCAACTCGATCAAATATGATGACTTAATTGTACCAAAAAAATATTATAAGGACTAAAAAGGCAGAAAATACAAATTAACAGGGACCCGTACATCAATTATACCTTTGCACAAACTAGAATTTCTAGATATACTGTTTGCTATTTCAAGAAATGGCTGGCGGATCCGAAAGGAAAATGATTCTTATCATTCACTTGGTACATTAAAAGGCTAGTAACAAATCAACTTTTGTCATATCAAGCCAGAAATAAAAACACAGTAATCCTTTATTTCTGAGGCATATACATGACTGTACATCTCTGTAGACTAGAATGACAGCACAAGATAGGTGCACCTTGTACGAGATAGTGCTATGTGGGAAAATAAAAAGGTAAGAAAAGACTAAAAACAAAGAAGAAAATTCAAAGCAACTTACAGCAAGTCCATCATTCCTTTCACATTTTGTTAGCATTGAAATATGTGGATGCTTGAGAAAAAGCTGGCATGCCAAGACCCAAGAGAAGAAAACACAGGCAGATGATAGTTAGAGGAAGTATTATAATTTATACAGTACAAATATAATACCATGTTATCACAAAGGCATGGTGTTAACCTGCCTCTACAGCAAATTCTCTCATCAAAACAAAAAAGAAAAAGTTTTAACACTAAACAAAGTGGGACCGTAGTTTGAAACACATTAAGATTGCCCTCTCCAATCTCCCATCTTGACAAATAAAATGTCATGAGATCACATCATACACCTTTTTTTTTGCTTTTGTCTCTTCACACTTTATTAAAGAAATAAATTCACAATATCCACCACTTTTTTCATGGATCAACATTAATTCTGTTTTCAAATCATGATTGTTCCGTTAAGAGCACTTAACATGTATAGTCAAAAGATCCATGAGTAAGATTGTCACGCATGGAGGTCAATGTCTTACACTCTTACTCTCATACTTGATAAAAAGGAATCTAATCTTGTTTAATGAAGCCATTTCCATCATCCCTCTCATACTAAATAAAAGAAACCAACATAAATCATTATGACTGTCACTGCTTTAGCCTACAAACAAGCAAGAATCTTAAACAGCAGAAAAAAACATTAAAAAAGATGAAAAGGGCTACATGGACCATAAAAGAGGAGACAAAAGACTTGAAGCATGAAGACAAGTCAATGATCTCAAAGCCTATAAATTAATAATAATTACTCACTAAACATGTCAATGTGATACTACATCAACCAGTGATTATATTAATTTTCTCAATGGATAAGAGAGCATATAAGTCAAGCGACAGATAGGTAGTGTGTGCCTACTGCATAGGCGTTAGCAAGTTTGGAACAATAAACCTAAATAGACCTTGGGTATAAACAAAAGGATTGATAAATCATAAATATATGATATCCATGTTGTTTCTTATGCTCAAGAAGGTCTAGTGTCGTGGAACTGCAAGTAGTTTTTCTTATAATTATATTCCATTTGGAAAGGGTTATTCAAATACACCAAATATATGTGCATTGTGTGTATCCCACCAAAAGTCCAATCAAATTAGATTGTCTACACTTGAAAGATAAACAAATATACACTACCACCTCAATCTCATGTGGATTAAGCGGATGAAGTTTAATTAGGATTGAAACTGACTCTTCAATGCATGAATATACAAAGGAGACCTTCTCATATGACAGATATCTCAGTTGTTGACTTGTTGTCTTGTGATGTTCAAGAAACACCACCTGCACTCTATCTAAGATGGAACCATCCAAGTGCAAAAGGTTTAGACTTGTCAATTTTTACTTTAAATTGCAACAATTTTTCTCAATAAATTCACCTCAAAGCGCTTTTAATAAACCACCATAATTTTCAACAATTAACAATTTTATCACAAATAAATCCTTCCAGACACATATCAGACAAATAATAAGGCTTCA